>NW_025954710.1:0-15515 GCF_022376455.1 Epithele typhae | reverse complement strand
TGCATTCTACAACGGCTGTAATTCGACACACCTGGCATTGAACTTTGGGTCATCGTTCGTTTTTTCTTTCGGTGTGCTCTGTGCTTTCGAAGGGAAGAACTCGTCGCGGAACGATTGGAGGTATTCGACAGAGACGACACGTCAGCTAAGTAGTTCGCACATTCAAACCATCGCGCTCTACTTCTCTGCCCATTCCCTTCCAGTGACGTATCACCAGACATGGGGAGATCGGAGGTATCGAATAAACATTTAGGGAAATCGATATGACACGTACCTCCACCAGTGTCTTCCACCACAGTGCATTAGTATGTAGTGGTCGGACGCGCATGTGTTCACGTTGCCAGCAACAGCGGCGACGAGCGACGGATGAGCGAAGGCAACTGATTGACATGAATTAGTTTCGAGTGGGAAGACGCACCCCCACTGTCCCCTGAAAATGCATGAGTGAGTCATCGAGTCTTGTTGCTGTCTGCTGTGGTCTCATACGGCCACTCATTAGTGTGTGACGCGTTGTCCGAGACACCGTCTCGCGCGTGTCGTCTCGCTCGGCGTCGCCGACTGCAATGAAGACGTTACTCGGTAAGACAACAGGAACGAGTTCGTTTGCTGGACGTCGGCCAACCGGCGTCGCGAGGCTCGAGTCGGGGTCCGTGCGATGTCAGCGAATTTTGGGCACTCTGTTCACCCGGCACTACTCCTTTGGTAATCGGTCCCTTGCAAGTAGGCGACCTCGGGACGACGAGATGGTGCGGGAGACTGAGACGAGACTGAATTTGTATCGCAGGTACTCGTGGGGGAGAACAAGCCCGGGCGAGTGTTGCCCCGGCTCGGGCCCACGATGACGTCGGGTCTTATGAACATCCAGTTAGCGACAAATACCATCTGTATTTAAACCGGCTTACCACGCTTCACGCACGCGCGTGGCCCTCGTTTTGACACTGTTTATAGGGGTTCGGACAAACGCGAATCCAGTCCCTCTCATGAAATTATGAGATTTCAGATGCAGCCAGGATCTATAGCTTCTCACACCCATGCATGAAGTTCCACGTGCCCCAGACGCAAGCTGCGTCTGAGCTCGAGGATGTACTCATCTCACTGAGGACGGTGAGGCAGTGCGCGCGGGGGAAAATTGTCCGAACGCTTCACTCTTTCAACAACTATACACGCACATGTCCTTCGATCGCCCCCAGCCCTTGCAGATGTGCGGAGAGAAACAATTCAACCAGGTTAGTCAAATTTGAAGATTTTCGGTGGAGGGGGCGGACGGGCACATCCTAGCCGGCGCTTGCCCGTCAGAACACTTGTAGAGTATTACATAAGATTGGCTGTATGGGTAATCGACCCCTGGGCGTCTATAGCCACTCCACCAGACGCGTTCTACCGCCGAATCCTCAGCGGTTCTGGCACCCACCACCTCGGATCTTTTAGGTATTAGTGACTTGTGAACATACTGTGTCAGAAATCGTGTTGCTCAAAGTACCTTGAGACAGCCACCACGGACTCCATAGCCGCACCAACCCCTGCAAGTTTGACTATGTCTCATGCAACGGCCCACACGACGGCTTCAGGTATGTGTCTCAAGCGTCACCGTCTCTCAAGGGCGAAATTCATGCTTTCTCTCAGGGTTCTTGCTCCCATCCATCCACTCAGCCCCGCCGTTTTTCACGTACGGCTGCCCACCCTTCCTACTTCACCGCTCACCACTCCTCTCCCACAGACGCCAGCCGAACCCAGCGACACAAAAGACGGCCACACAAGACTGGGAGCGCCTCATCCTCACCTACGCCCGCCACCGGAACCTCTTCGTCCTTCGCGTCGAGGACGCGGACGCGCCCGAGGGCTCGCCCTGGGACGAGATCCTCCGCAACCCGCGCATCAACCGTGCGCCCCCACCTCCCCATCCTCCTCTCTCGCACGTCTCTGACGCACAGGCATTCTCTCCCCGCACCCGCGTCGCGCGCGGACCAGGCCGGATGCGCCCCGCCCACCTCGCCGCGATCCTCGCCGACATGGTCGCCGCCGGCCAGGCGATCTACGACCCGCCCGGGCAGACGCACGCCGCGCTCCTCTGCTGGCGCACGCCCGAGGAGTGGGCCCAGATCCTCCACGACTGGGTGCGTCCAAAGTCTCCCCTCCTCCCCTTCCTCTTCCCCCTCCCCTTCCCCCTTCCTGGCCGCCTTTCCGCCCCTGGCCCCGCCCCAGCCCCGGACGAATCTGACGCCCACGCCCGCGCACCGCACAGGCGACCGCGACCGGCCACCTGAACACGATCATGACCCTCTTCGAGATCGTCGAGCCCGAGGTGCCCTCCGCGCTCGCCGGGCTCCCGCTCCCGCTCCTCCACCGCGCGATCGCCGTGCTCGCGCGCGCCGGCCGCGCGCAGACGATCGCCGCCGCCGCCGGGGAGGGCGTCCGCTTTCTGCAGGGCGCGCCGGGGCGCTGAGGACGTTCTGGTCGGAACGGACAGTGCGCCGTGTGTGCGGAGCAGGAGCTGGGGGGTGTCCGTAGGTGTACGTGTACCTGGTGATGTACGATGCCGTTGTGCGTAACGCGAGGCCGTGGGGCTCTGTATCGGGATAGTGTGGACCCGCTGGGTCGCCGCGATATCCGAACTGTGGCCGATCGCGGGGACCGGGGACGACGACGGTCGCCGTTGAGACGCAGTCGAGGCGGCGCGCGGGCCGCCTGGCCACGCCCGAGTGGATCGTGCGGTACGCACCGGTGCGGCGTATAGGCCCATCCACGGGTACTTCGGACATGGCGTCGTTGCTCCTCGGGGCTCGGTAACGACTGCAGGTCTAGATGGTTCCCGATTAGATTCTAGATTACACGGGGTCCGGTTGTCTAGCGTCTCGTACATCTTGTGTGACGGACATATGTGGAATGCTCCTTCTGTTGTCTTTGTATGTGTGGAGGGTATGATACACTTGGGCTGCTCTGATGTACATCGGCTGTAGAGTACAGGGTGATAAGATTAATAAATCGAGTAAATAACTGAGCGGAGGGAGGGAGGAGACGGAGACGCGAGGAGGGCAGGACGTATGCGACGAAGCGGTTTGTCGCCGCGCCTGGAGCGCGTCGAGGCGCGCCAGGTGGCGGCGGCGGCGGCGGCGGCGGCGAGGGTAAAGGAAAAAAAGAATAGGAAGCCCAGCTCTGGCGCATATGGGTGTATATGAGCACGCAGGGGCACATAGGCGTTGGAGAGGGCCCTGGGCCCGGAAGAGATGCCGAGGTCGTGGGGCGCGGAAAGAGAGGAGAGCGGAAGGAGAAAGTAGACCGCGTCTTGCCCAGTTGTGTTCCAGTCGGGACTGGTATGTGACGTCGCGTATGCCTGCACTTGTAACGTCGGATGTCGGGTCGTCAGAGCGAGAGCGTGCCTTCCAGATAGCTCGCGATCGTCCGCTCGGGACTGCGTAGCGGGACCGGGGCAACGGGAACCTCGACGTCTTGCTTGGTTTCGTGATCGATCTCCATGCCCAAGTCCGCGGGGGATGACGAGTGCGAACGCTTGACCGCCCGTTCTTGAGAGTCTTCTTCTGTCACCTCCGCCGACCGTTTGCGCTTGCGCTGCTCGAGCGCGCGCGAGCAGTCCGAGCAGTCCGAGCAGTAGCTCGATGTGGAGAGCGCCGGGGAGGGAAGACGGTATAGCGACGGCGACAGGACGCGCGGCTCGACTCCGCGGGGGGAACGCGAGCGTGACAGGCTGGGGGGAATGTCGAGGTCCTTGGGAACTGTGAGTGGAACGGCATTGGTCGACGCCGAGGCGACGAGCTCGGAGAACGACGGGAGGTGAAGAGGGAACTTTGGAGAGCCGCTGCTGCTGTTGCTGCCCTCGGATGGCGTGTCCGGGGGTGTCTGCGGCGCCGACCTGTGTGCCCACGCGAGTCAGCCATCGCAGCTCCATGCGACCTAGCGACCGCAAGGCGACTCACAGCTTCTCGAGCTTCTCCTGGAGCTCCTTCAGCTTGCCCTCCATCTCGTCGCGCTCCTTCTTCATCGCGAGCCCGTAGTCGCGTGCGAGACGTGCGAGTCCGGAGAGCCCGAGGGTCGCTGACGCGTGCACGGCAGCGCGCTTGCGCCAAACGTAGGACGCGGTTCGGAGCGACGCGTTCTCCGCGAGCAGGCGGTCGCACTCGGCGGTGAGAGCGTGTGCGCTCAGTGCTGGTTTCGTGCCGGGGGCGGGGAGGGTGTACTCGAGATGCAGGAGGCGGACGGAAGGAGTGACGTGCTGACGAAGGTGGTGGGGAACTAGGGCAGCGTCGACGTTCTCTGTTATATGGGTGGCAGAGGGAGGACGCGTACGTGGTCGGCGATCGGGCAGAGCGGGGAAGGCGGGGTCGGGATGAGCGAGCGGGCGGGCGAGAGGGGAGGGATGTTCCGGCTTACCAATCGAGTATGTTTGCTTGCATGTTGGACAGAGATGGCTGCTGGTGTAAGGCGTGGTGGAGCGAATGAGCCGGGTTATGCATTCGTGACAGAAGACATGCCCTGAGAGAGATGATTACATGAGCGATGGGTGGAAGGTGGACAAGCAGGTGACGCGTACCGCAAGGGAGGGCGGCCGGGTTCTTGAGAGCGCTGAGGCAGATGATGCACGTCGGCATGTAGAAGGTGCGGGATCCCTAAAGGACGGGTGCGAGGTGTGTGTGTGGGGCGCTGAGCGGAATAGACAGGATGTGTGTGGAAGAGCTTAAGCGGGCGGCGCGGCGTCGATTTATACGCCGCGGACTGAGACGATGGACAGGGCTCCGAGTTCTGGCGGGAGTCGTAACGGAGGCCATCCAGACCGGACGACGGGAGTATCATGGCGCCTGCGCAGGCGTGGACTCAGTGGGCTGATGACAGCGGACGTATGAGTAGACTCGCCTGGACTCACCAGCCACGCGCGCCCACCGTGTCCGCCTACCGCCGCCCCGGTGAGCGTTGTGACTCTGCACTGGGGCGGTGAGTAAGGCCCGCCATATGTTTTCCAGGTCATCCTGCTTGAAGATGACATGGCAATCCCGCCCGCAGAAGATCCGAGCCTGCGTTCTGGCGGCGGAGTGAGTAAGAATGAGTAAGCGCGCGGAGGAAGTCTGGGCCCGACGGACGGCGACCGGGCGCCTTCCGGATACACCGCCTCCGAGCCGGACTTCTGGCCGCGCGCGGCCGAGGCCCGCCCTGCTCGGACTCCAACGGAACGGTTTTCCGTCCGCCTCGACTGCAAATCCTCTCCCATACACATCCGCAGTCATTGCATATCGACCCCGCCCGGACACACCACTCAGCTCAGTGGCCGCAAGTCACAACGTTTGACTCTGTTTTGCGGTGCACTCCCAAGGCCCAGTGTCACCTCTCCCACACAGCGCACTTCTCGCGCTGGCACTGCTCATGTCCGCGATCTCGCAGGGTCACTCTCCCACAGGCGGCGCTCCATGAGCCCAAGTGTTGAATAGACGAATCCCTTGTTGCCGGCAAGACAAGCTTCCACGCGGTCTTCGATTCCGGGGTCCACGCGTCAATCAAGGGATTTGTACTTCTCCTCCGTCCTTTCTTCCGGAACTCCGTAGTTTGGAGCCTGATTCACGTCCTCTGCGCTCTCCCTCAGCTTCAATGCGCTTCGCTCGTCGCCGGAATCCACCCGCTAGTGCCCTTTGGGGCTCTCGGCCGCTTGAGTGGGCTCTGTGAACTCGTGGCAAGCTAGGGCCGGGTCCAGTCTGGGCGTAGTACGAATCTTCGCACAAAGGACATGTCTTTCCATTTGTATACTCGGCGAATCAGAACCTCATGGCGAGTACACCTGGGACGTAGCATTTTGCGCCGCCACTAGTGCCAAAGCCGTGGTCCGCGTCGATGGTCGGCGCTGCCTCGCGGCACACTCAATCAATCAGCATCAGAGGTGAGATCCCATGTTGCTTTTCTTGCCTTGTCCCCGGTGCCACCCACCGCTCAATTCACTACTCACGGCGCCTCCAGTGGGGGCGCCGTGACCCTCCGGCCACAGCCTGGAATTCTCAGGCCTCCTGGATTGCCTAGGATAAACTGCTCTCACAGTGCAGTTACTTTCCTGCATGGCTTGCAAGTCCCTTTGTCCAGGTCTCCCCGCTCGCCTGGTCTTATGGCTTGGAGGATCAAACTTGGAATGTACGCGTTGTGCCCCGCATCGCTGGCTACGATGTACTCTGAGCATCACATCCAACCGCATGCGCCCCATCTTCAGAGGGTAGCGACCCATCAACCATACCCATACGCACCCATTCCCGATGCCTCCACACAATTCTTCGTCCCTGTGCTAGGACCGATGGTATCGAGGTCAGTATGGTTTCCTTTGCCTTGTCTGGGCCCGCGCTCACTCGTCAACTGAACAGTCAGTCGGAAGAACGCTCGTTTTCAGCACCTGCACTCAGCCCTCTGTTCAGCGACCCATTCCTGTGGCATCCTGCCTCATTCTCTCTCCGTGATGTTCCTACGCCCATCTTCCCGTCCGCATCCATCCCTCAGTATTCAACTATCCCGAACCATCTCCCCAATCATGTCTCATTCCCTCACAATGCGATGCACGCGGGGCGGCCGCGGTCGGGACTTTCTCCGCACAGATCGCTCCCACACAGCAACCACCCCCACCTAAATCGACCCCTCGCCGCCAACCACCCCCGCTCGCGCTTCGCTACCACCCGAGCGTCCGATCCCGTCTTACGCGCCGCGGCCCACCGCGGCCCACCGTCACCACCTCCTCCTCCCCACTGTCCACGACCGCCCGCGCAGGACCAGCCGCCCCGGGCCCGCCCATCGCTGCCCCGAGTGCGCGAAGGAGTTCAACCGCGGCCAAGACGTCGCGCGGCACGTCAGGGAGGTGCACAACCGCATCCCGGGCGCCTGGGCGTGCTGCGGGCTCCCCGTCGACTTCGCGGCCCGGACGCACTCGCGCACGTACAACGGTGTGGAGGTGGCGGGCGGGTGCGGGCTGGACTGCTCGCGCAAGGCCGCGCTCGCGCGGCACCTGCAACGCAGCGCGGGGTGCGTGGGGGACGTGCGGGGGTGGTGGCTCATTGGGAACCAGGTCGGGGTGCGGTGAGGGCGAGGAGGGGGCGGGAACGGGTGTCTCTGCGTGCACGGGTCCAGGGCGCGAGCGTCGAACGTCGTGCGGCTTGTTCTTGGGGCGCGGGCGCTCGGTCGTGCATGTAATGTTGTAGTCCCGGGAACACAGATCTCGGTAACAACGCATTCCCGCCTGCGCAGTGGCACGCCGTGCTTTGCTCTTTCCAGAGAGCGCGCGATGCGAGCCACCACCAGACTGCCAGGGCCCAGCTGCAGCTTGCGGCGGATCCGGCCACGCGCGTCTGGATTCTACGCACATGGCAGGCTTCTTCAAAGATCACTGTTCTCCGGAAGATTGGCGCTCTCCGAGCGCACCATCCGAGCGCACCAGACGGAGCGGCCTCGAGGCATCGTCCTGTTATGGCTTGTGCCACTGCTTCAGGTACCCCAGGGCGTCAATAACCGTGGTCCGGCGTTGTGTGCGCGATCGGAGAATGACAGTCCTTCGGATTCGAAGTATCCCTAGCGCGCTAGTCGTTCAATTAATTGCGGCTCTGCAGAGAAGAAAGAGTCATGCGAGCGCCGCAAGCGAGTGGCCTGCAGAAGCGTCGTGTCCTGGAGTTTTGGATAGGCTGGGCAGTGGGGACCCGCTCCGCAACGTGTACCGAACACGGAGGCCAGACAGGAGGCACCATGTGTGGCGAGAAATTCGGGCACCGGGCGACGAAGGTACCTGGAGGATGAGACATGGCGTCGGACACTTGACCGCGTCTGTCCTAGGGAGTTTCCAAGGCTGTACGAACAGGGCTGCGGGCATATACGTTTCTTTGTGGCGGGGCGTACGAAGGTCCTCGGGCGCGGGCGCCGCGGAATCGAGACCGGCCGGAAGCAGGCTGAGGGATCATCAGCGCGCAAGAGCAAGAACGCTGAGATTTTCTCCGGTACGACAAACGGGTAAGCCATGAACTTTTCGTGACGAATCCGGGATCTGAAAAGTACGTAGGGCGCGCAAGACCGCCGTGTTGTGAGCGGTCACCATCCTCCCTTGTCCGGAGATGCTGCAGCATGCCGTTCCAGGACCCCCGACATCTCACCCAGATGCCTGATCCCAATTTTCGAAAAAGTGCCGAAAATGTCCTCGGGGATCAGGCATCCCGGTGACCCTGTTTTGGTCGGACGGCTACAGGCCTCGGCCGTCCGGAGCCTGATTTGGTCGGATTTTCGGAACAGGCCTCCAGAGGGCCTCAAAATGTCCGGATTCCGCTCGAACAGGCCTCCGGAAGGTGAATTTTCGTCCAGGAAACGTCGGGGAATCTCAGACGCGTAGAAGAGACATTGAAGAGTTGTAGGAACTTGTAAATACAGTAGATCGTTGACGAGAACATTTGGGGACATAGACTCGAGGCGACTGTAGTCTAAGCGCCCTTGTGCTCCGCCCAATGCGTCCATGCGTTTCTCCCCTCTCCTGATTCCTCTACGTTGGCCCTTCACAGGTCACCCCTGCTCTCGCCAACGTTCGCCCTCGCCGCGCTCATGACTGCGCTACATGTACGCCTGCAACATGCCAATATCTGCGGACGACTAACGTCGCCCACTCCGCGCGAGAGTGCGTCGCGAGCGCGAGCGTCTGCAGCGCAGGTACATAGTGATTGTACGCGTGCCCGGAGCGCATGCTCGAAATCTACTGGACAGACGACCCGATGGACAGCTGGATGCCGTGGGGACTGCGGAAGGTCTCGAGCGGGGAGGGTGAAGAGGCTGGTGAGGGCGTTGGATTGGCGTTGGAACTTGGGGGGGGGTCTTCGCCCGTCGTCGATGGCCCGAGGGTGAGCACATCATCACTTTGAATGCACAGGTCTCCATGGGTATCCGATAATCCACCATGCGGGTGAGCGAGTTGGGAGAGCAAGTCCCGCACCTAGAGGGCAAGAGACCGTTGCCCGCCAGCCTGCCTCCTACTCTTCTCGATTTACCCGCGCTTCCTGGGTCCTCGGCCAACTTTTGAACCGCCTCCCACACCCTCTCATTCTCGTTCTCACCCGGAGTGGAACAAACGAAATCTGTGGCATGCAGACTGCACCCGGCACGCGGTCAAGCTGCCAATGGCGCCTGGTAAGGTAGACGCGGCCAGGAACCGACTACCTTTATGTAAGCAAGGTAGGGTTAGGGGTGTGGCGTGGGAATGTCTCAATCTGGGCAATCGAAAAATAAAAAGTCACATCCTGAGCCCCGTAAGTGCATGGTGGCTTGGATTGACACTTATAATGACGTTTAAACGTGTTTCGAGCGTCTTCTGCAGTCCAATAACCCTCTAATAACCCATCCACCTCCATACACGAGTTGCCCTTGAGCGCTTCAGGAACTTCACGTGCAATTCACATGACCTTCAAATCACGTGGTAAAGCGCTTAAAGTAGACGCCTGTTTCAAAAGTTTGTAGTCCTCGAAGTCAATGTTGTTCCTTTCGACTGTAAACACGTTTTCCAGTGTCCACAGAGGCAGGAAGTGTCCGCAAAATAACTCGCCCAAATTTTGAGATGTCGAAATTTTGTTTTGTAGGAAGAGAAGCTACAGGCATGCTACATACATCCTATAGAACAGCTTTCCGAAATGAGACTTGACGGGAGAGGAATTGAGACTGGACGGAGGCGAGAGCGCCTGCTTACATAAAGGTAGCTGGTTCCTGGCCGCGTCTACCTTACGTTGATCCCTGGAAGTAAGCCGTCTCAAAGGCATATGCTGGCTCCAGTGAGGCTGGGTTTCAGCTTGCTGTATTTAATTGCAGGCAGTATAATATCATTATAAACAGTTCAGTCAATGCAGTGTTTTTGGTGCACGCACGACGGCTCACATATGTAAGGCAGGCAGAAGAGACGCTCGAAGATCCGTACCCCAGTCGCCCACTCTGGCTGACCTTCCGGCCGGGTTGAGGCTTGAGGCCTGAGGATCAGGCCTCCGGGAGCCCCCATACTGATGGTCGGATGATGGCTCAGGCATAGGCCGGCCGAAATCCGAGAAAATGTCCGACGAGGCCTAAGCGCCTACAGGCATTGAGCCCGCGAAATCGCCATCAATGTCCGGATTCGGCTCAGGCATTTGGGTGAGATGTCGGGGGTCCTGCCGTTCCTCAGCGATCGGCGGAATTGATCACGCGCCATACAGCTTCCAGACGAAACGTGGCCGGGGGGGGGGGGAGGTTGGTATACGCCGTGCCCGTGATCTTGACATCGGCTTTGAGAAGATGCTCCGATCGTCAGACAGCCCCGATACCTGGTTGAGCACAAAGGAATCGCGCGACGAACACGCTGCGGGTGCAAGCGCTGGCGCTTGGGCGCCCAGCACGGCGTCTACAGTGGTTTCGTCATCACCTGGCAATTTTCAATTCCGGCCAACTCCGCTGGCACGTCTCTCTCGAGCTCCCCGACGACCACGTCCCTCGTCCCAAATATCGCCGACCATACCACTCGTATTCCGTCATGCTCCAACAGCGTAACTTATGCTTTGAGGGCTCCGATAAATCGTTGTCATACTCGGAAGCCGCCAGAGCCGGCTGAACAGTGTCTGCACACTCCGAGAAACCTTCGGTTGCCCACAGCAGCTCAACCGACCCTCTTACTGTAGCCGTCATTGTGAGTGAACTCGTCTCTAAATCCCCTGTTCAACTGGCTCAAGTCCCACCGTCCGTCAGCGGTCGAGGGCTCCCGCCCTGTGTCCATCGACCGGGCACATTTCAGATTCCGCGAACGCGCTTTTCAGCCCTCGTGCTCCGCTTGGTCTCGGGGCGTGCGCGTGGATCTGGCAGGACCCCAGGCAGCGCACGCGTTCATTGCGTCGCCGCCGGCCCCCCTTCCTCGCCCAGAAACCTGCCTCATGGTGTCAAGTTACCCCGAATCGGACTACATCGTAGAGGCTGGCGTGCTCTTCCATCTTCCAGTGGCGCGAACATGATTGAAAAGCTGCTTTGTCTATGCGGATCCTGGCCAGGCCTTATAATGTCGGGAGTTCGTGAGCTCTGCTCTAGCGTCTTGCACTACGAACACTCCCCACCACCCTCCTCGTTCCAACAGACATGAACCCCTCCGAGTTCCACACCACCGATCAGATGCACGAAGGGCTGCCCTTCTACTCTGAAAACTATCTCGAGCTTCAGGACTGCTTGTGAGCCCGATTGTACCATCAGCACGCGCATCCACTGATCGCTCATCACTCCGCAGCTTGGCGAACGGTCAATCTCCCATCCAACAGTATGCCCCAAACGGCCAGTACAACGAATACCACGCGGAACCCGTCCAGGTCCCGGCCCTCGTTCCTGTCCCCGTTCGGCAGTTCCAAGTACCCTTCATCCCTTCCCCACAGACTCTTCACCTGCAGAACCCAGCGCCCCTCCCACTTCCTCCGCTTCAGTACACCCACTATCCCGATGTGGCGGGCTATACGGGATCGATGTACGGGATGGGCCACTTCCCGTACCCATTCTATCCCCTCGAGGCACAACTAGCATCGGCTCCCCATTCGGAGGTCGACGCGCTCTCTGCGATGGCGGCGCTGTCTCTCGAAGCCGCGGCTATGCACACGGCCACCACCACCACCACCACACCCCCGGCCCCTTCCCCGTCCGCGCCTACATCTGTCGTTCACGAGCAGGCCGGTCACCAGGATGTGACTACCGTCACCGGCCTGCCAAGGATACGCACAAATGCGCACTACCGCTTTCGGAACCTGCACCGTGGACAGCTCTCCTCGCACGGCTCGTCCTCCATGCCACCGCACTCCCCGTCTCCCTCGTCGTCGTCATCGTCCTTCCCATCGTCCCCGTCCTCGTACGCATCGTCCCAGCCACCCTCCACTCCATCCTCTCTCTCGGCGCACTTTGCCTCCTCACCCCCACCCCCATCCCCGTCGACCTCCGCGCGCCCAGGCGCGCGCGTCCCCTGCCCACACGACCCCGCCTGCCCCGCGCGCTTCTCCCGCCCGCAAGACGCGTGGCGGCACGTCGAGTCCGTCCACCTCCGCACGCCCGAGGACTGGCTCTGCTGCGGCCTGCCCGTCGCGCTCCGCGCGCCCGCGCCCGGCGAGCCCGCGACGGAGTACAACGGCCTCGCCGTCGCCGGCGGCTGCGGCGCGGAGCACTCGCGCGTCGACGCGCTCCGGCGCCACCTCGACGAGAACCGCGGCCGGTGCGTGGGCGACCCCGCGGGGCGGTGGATGGTCGGGGTCCAGCGCAGGCCGGAGCTCGCGGAGGCGCGGCGGGCGTACATGGTGCGGGCGCGCGCGGCGGGGCACGTGCGCGAGGCGAAGAAGGAGCGGCGGGGCGCGGGGCGGCGCCGGCAGTGAGTGGAGGCCGCGGGCGGTGTGCCTCATTGTAGTATTGGATCCATTGTTCTCAGTCCCGTGCTCTGAAGTAGCTGCCCAGTATGTATTCCTGTTGTAATCTCTCCAGATTCGTGAATGTAGCCGTGTCCCCCCACTCCCACCTACCGGCGTGGTTAGAACATAACCCACCGTGTGTACATCGCCTGCCAGCTACTGCGCGCTTATGATCGGCGCTCAAGGCCCCCCTAATAGTACACATTAAGTGGCGGGGAATCGGCGCCAAACATCCTTTGTCAGTGCGTTGGACGACCGACCCGCAGGCGTCTAGTGCCACATCCTTGAGCTTGGAGCTTGAAGCTTGAGAGCCGAGATGCATGATGGGCATCGGGCGCGATGGCCCAGATCCTTGGCGTAAGAAGGCTCCATAACCACGGATCCTGTGCCACACGGCCACGAGAGGGCTGCATCTGCGCCCGCCGACGCATCGGACACTGCTGGGCGACTCGGCTCGAGCATGCACGCGGAAACCCCCCGACACTTGGGACGCGCTCGAGTCGGGCTTGCCCGAGTCTCCCAACGTGGACATGAATGGCGGAAACAGAGAATTGTCGAGGCACAGCCTAGCGACGAAGGCGAAAGCTGGGGAATGGACAGACGGACAAAGCGATCCCAGAGTGTTCCCGAGGCTGTACGGACATATACTGGCGAGACACAGGGCGGTGTGTACGATTGGTCTCGGCGGCCTGACTGGAGGCTCTCTGGAGGGAGGAGATCAGGGCCGTGTTCCTCCGAAGGAACGAAGTGGCATGCCCCGATTGGCCACAACTTCTCAAGACTGGGAACCGTAGATTGTTTCCGGAAGATCCGGAAGAGGGGGGACGAGCAAGTTGCAAACCGCTGGGTGAGAAATCACCCCCCTTTGTCCAGGGGGGTCTGCGGTCTTGCATGAGCAATTAAGCCGTAGCTCTATAGATCCGTCCTTTGTCGCCACGTTGCATCCGCACCGCACCAGGTGGAGGCAAGGAGCGAGAAGGTTGGTACTATGCGCCGACTCTAGTGTCCGCGGCAATCTGGTCGTCTACAGTCCACCCTACGGGTTATATGACCATGCCCTCTAGAACACTGGTATAACACGGAGATAGGACGGGGCCGTCAGCAAGGAGTGGCCAGATACTCGACGTCACCTGGCAGTGTCACGTGGCGGAGTAGTTTCGTCATCAATTTTCCGATACTGCCGGGGCCCGGGGAGTCCTCAGCTTGCCTCTCTCATTCAACGACCACGTATTTGTCCTCAGACCTAGTGTGCCTTGCCACTCCGCGGAAAGCGCCACGACTCTGTGCCCTATAATGCTTTGAGGACTACATTCCATGTCTAGCCAGACACACAACTCATCATCAGGTACAACGGTGCCAGCGAACTCCGACTCGCCTTCGGCCGTCCGTAGTAGACTCAGCGAGTAATGGTTCTCTCATCATAGTCGCCAAGGTGAGCCCATTAGTAGCGTCGATGACCATAATATAACAGCTTGGCAGTGCACCGTCTCTTTGCAATCATGGGCTTTCGTCTCGGAGTCCCCGGCATGCTGCTCCTCGAGTCGGTCGGTCACATTTCAGGCTCCGCGAACGCGCCCAGGAAACTTCAGCCCCAGTACTCCGCCAGGGCCTGGGCGCAGGGCGTGCCCGCACTAAATCTGCCAGACAATGCAAGCGTTGGGCACCATCCGTCCGCCGCCCCAGGGCGACCCCCCCTCCGCCCACAGACGACCTCCTGCTTGCACTGCAGCCAAATATTTGAGTGGCATCCAAAAGCCCTTTGTTTTCAGCCCCCATATAATGTCGGGCGTTCATGCCCTCCGCGTTAGTGTCGGGCGTTGCGAATTTTCACCCAGCTGCCCTCCCCGTCCCATCAAGCATGTACTCCCCGATCTACCACGCCCACCAAGTGTACAGCGGGCTGACCGTGTACTCGGAGGACAATCTCGACCTTCAAAACCGCTTGTGAGCGCGATCATGCCCTGAATGTGCCCTCCTCATTGCTCATCACTCGACAGTCTTGCGAATGATCAGCTTCCCACTCAACGCTATCCCCAGACCACCAGTACAATCAGTGCTATGCGGGACCTTTTCAACCTCCCGGTCCTGGCCTCCTTCCCGTGCGGCATCTCCCAGCCCCCTACATCCCTTACCCGCAGGCTCCTTCTAAGCAGAACCCAACGTTCTTCCTCCAGAGCCCGCCTCAGTACCAGCAGTGTAGCGCGTGGGATGGGGTGCTCCAGCCCTCGTATTCCAACACTCTCCTTGAGACACCCGCGCCCGTTTCCCCCTCAGCGACCCACACGCTCTACTCGATGGCAGCGCTATCCCTCAACTGCGCGGCTCCGCCGATGGACATACCTGCGCGGCCCCCGGCTCCTCCTCCGTACGTGAGCGCACCCCGCGCGCAGGAGCAGCAACAACCGCCGCAGACGCAGCCGAAACAAAAGAGGGTCTACAACACCCCACAGGCCTGCCTCCGTTGCCCACCTTTGCGCACAACCGCATCAACGCAAGGGATCGCAAGCGCTCTTCCGCCGAGGCTCGGGACCGCGCGCACCCCTACAATCAGCAAGCTCGCCCTTCGCGCCGCTCGTCCTCGTCCTCCTCGTCTTCCACGCCGTGGTCCCCATTTTCGTCGCTGCCGTCTTCCCCGTCCTCGCACGCGCCCTCCCCATCCTCCACCCCTCGTCCTCGCCCTCGTCCCCTCCGCCGGACGCCAAGCTCCCCTGCCCGCACTCCCCGGCCTGCCCCGCCCGCTTCTCCCGCGCGCAGGAGGCCGCACGCCACGTCCTCTCCGTCCACCGCCGCGCGCGCCTCGACTGGGCGTGCTGCGGCCTGCCCCTCGCGCGCCGCGCGCCCGCGCCAGGCGAGCGCGCGTACGACTACGCCGGCGTCGCCGTCGCGGGCGGGTGCGGGCGCGAGCACTCGCGCGCGGACGCGTACGCGCGCCACCTCAAGCGCGGGCGGTGCGTCGGGGACGTGCGGGGCGCGTGGATGGTCGGCGCGCGGGGAAGGCGCGGGCGGCGGCCGGGGTGGGCGAGTAGGTGCGCCTGCGGGGAGTGGGTGGGAGGGCGCGCGCGACTTCCCCTCCGAAGTTTGGGTGGTGCGAGGCGGGTGGTTCGAGCAGTCTACGTGCGGTGGTGTCTAAAA
>NW_025954709.1:0-15570 GCF_022376455.1 Epithele typhae | reverse complement strand
CCACTCCCTCCTCAGCAGCTTCTTCCTCAACCAGCCCTTCAGTGAGCGAGAACAATGCTTCGTCGCGTCCACCCCCAGTTTACTCCGATGGATACAAGATTCCGGTGATCGTTTGTGGGGACTTCAACTCGATCCCCAACAGTGGCGTGTACGAGTTCCTGTCGAACGGTACTATTGCACCGGACCACGAGGATTTCATGTCCCACACCTACGGCAAGTACACCACCGAGGGTATCCGCCATCGCTTGGGGATGAAGAGTGCCTACGCCGCCACGGGCGAACCACCCTTCACCAACTTCACGACAAGTTTCTACGATCCCATCGACTACATCTGGTACTCGACCTCGCACCTTTCCGTCAACTCCGTCCTTGGGCCAGTCGATCCTGCATACATCGAGAAGCAAGTGGGCTTCCCCAATGCTCACTTCCCGTCAGAGTACGTCCCTTTACGATGTGTATTTAACGTTCACGCGCTCATGACTGTGCATTCGACAGTCATCTCGCGATTGTATCGGAGTTCCGCCTACGGCCACAGCGAGAGGTTGCCCCACCTACCGCTCGCCCGCCGCCGGTTTTCCCGGAGTCGTCGCGTGCTCACGCCTGAGCACTGGGACTCCCTCGGACACTCCATCCCCACACATGGCACTCCTATCCCACCTTTGTTTGCACATAGTGTGTTCTTGTAATTACACTACACTTCCTCCGCGCCCGGGCGAGACATCGCACGGTCGTAGCAGCAGTCCTTTCTTTTTACTCCCCCTTTCTCAGCCCCCCTGTACCCGACTTCACTGCGCGGTGTCTCGGTCGTGTTGTGCGACTTTACCCGGCTGTGAAGTTTTGTGCGTTGTGTCTCTCCGTGTGATCGTTTGTGTTATTCTTTATAATTTACGTGTCACTCCATCTCTCCGATTCGCACTCGCATCCCTCATCCCTCCTCATTCCTTGACCTACCCGGTGATTCCCAGCTCTCCTCATCTCGTCGTGTCCACTTGTCTCCCGTCTGCTTGCTTTCTCGTACTGGTACATACATACTCTGTCGCGTTGGACCCACTCTGCAAAACTGTAGCATGTGCGTGTACGGCTGTCGTCTTGTTCGATATAAAACTCTGTTCAAATCTCTCATTCACTTGGAGTGCCAGTCTTGCGTGCACACGTCCAAGGTCGTCGAGATTGATCGAAGTAAAAACGGCAGGTACTCGTTTCTGAGTCCAATCACGTTGCTCAGATCATGCGCGAATGATCTTCAAGATTTCGTCCACAGCAGACTGCACATCGCTGAAGTCCAACTTCTCGGCTGCAACGGCGTCGTCCATGTGCTTCTCTTGAGTGGTCCCCGAGAGGGGCGTGACCCCGTTCAGCTGTGCGATTCGGAAGAGCACTTGAGCGGGGGTGCACTTCTTGCTCGCAGCAATGGCTTGGACAGCCGCGCTCGAAAGGAGGCTCGGGGATCCTGAGAGCGTCCAGAATGACCTGAGTGCCAAGGTGTCAGCCCCCAACGGCTCGCGCAGGTAGGAACCAGCAGGCTCACTGATACTGGATCCCGCGCTCGACGCAGTACGCCCAGACGCCCGCGTCCCACCGGTTGCGCTCGAACCAGCGGTTCTGGACGATGTCCGGGCGGGCGCCGCCGTCGCGCTCGAGCGCGGCGAGGACCGCAGGCTCGTACGCGTTGCTCACGCCGATCGCGCGCACGACGCCCTCGGCGCGCAGCGCGACGAGCGCGCGCCACGCCGCGAGCGTGTCGGGGAGCGTGCGCAGAGGGGAGTGGAGGAGGACGCTGTCGAGGTAGGCGGTGTGAAGGTGCGCGAGCGAGGTCTGCACGGAGGCGCGGACTTGGCTCGCGACGTCGGCCGTGGGGTCGTAGGGGAGTGGTTGTGAGGTGTCTTGGCCGTCGATGGGAGTGTATCTATATGATGTGTTCTGTGAGCGGGTGAAAGGAGGGAGACAAGGGGGGTGGGCGGACTTGGTTTGGAGGAAGAGGTCTTCGCGCTTGAACCCATGTTTCTCATAGAGGGTCTGGAGCGCGGCGCCGACCAAGTCTTCCCTAGACGGAATATGAGCAAGTGCGCATGAAGCGGCTATACAGAAGCAGAAACAGTCTCGCGCACCGGTAGTGCTTCGGTTGACAAGCTGCAGCAGCGCACAGTGGACACCGTTTAGCATTGCACAAGGCAGACCTCGGGACTGTAGGTGCACCATACCTGTATCTATCGCCCTGAAGCCGTGGAGCACCGCATTGACGACGAATGCCGTCGTGCGCTCCTTCTTCCTAGCATAGTGCGAGGGTTAGGCATAGACGATTCAAAGACGACAGTAGAGTCTACGGCCTACCAGGCAGTACCATAGACGATCTTCGCAACGACAGCCATCGCTTGGACTAGAACTTCAAGTCATGAGTGAGCGTTGAGTGAGTCGGAGCATTATTATAGTATATGGTATTGGTACATCTGACAACAGCAGTAAAATGTATACTGATACATGGTTAAACGTAACTGGTATTTTGGTATGACACTATGGCCGAGTGGTTAAGGCGACAGATTCGAATGCGTTCGACTACTTGACTATCTGTTTCCCTCTGGGAGCGCAGGTTCAAATCCTGCTGGTGTCGTTTTGGCAGCCTTACCATTCAGCTCTCTAGCCAGCGCTTGGGTGTTGTTCTCTCTTTGCCGTGCCATCGATGGCATTCCGCACGATACTAACTCGGCTTTTCCTAGCCCGCGATGGGCTCTCGCGACCCCGAATCTTTACATGATCGCACTGGATGGCACGTCTTGATCTTCTGGCGGACAGACCCGGATGCTGCTGTTGTTTTTTGTCGGTGTGTTTGCCCTTCGCTCTTTTGTCTCCCCTAACTTCTTCCGGCAGGTGAAGGTACCCAGGGTCTTGACTCCGTTGTTATATTCATTCCCTTTTGTTTCACGGCGTGGAACTGTCCGCGAACAACAATGTGCTTGTCGTCAAGTAACCGGCAGACCAGCTTCGAGACTCGCTCGCTTATTTGCTGAACAAGGGCTTCGGCTGCTTTCCTGTACAAGGTGCCCCCGTGGAGTCGAGAGCCGTTGACCAAGAAGGTACGTAACATGAGGCTATAAGGCCTTGGGATTTCTTTGTTTCATACTCAGCACTCCTCCTCGGTTTCCGGCTACGAGCCCCTGTCTCCACCACAAACACTATGTATCACGGCTCCAACTACTCCCCGGCGCAGGCGCCTCTTAATTGCTTTGGATGCGGGTTTGGTACACAACCGGGCACCCTTTCCCGCACCTTTAATGCCCTCTTCCGGCAAAGTCATGCACAAGAAGCGGACTATCGCGCCCAGCTCCACGAAGGGGACGCCCATCTCGATGCAGCTCAGGCCCTTTTGAACTCATATATGCGAACCGTTCGGCGTGACGTCCGTCTTCATATGTATCAAAGCATCGAAAGGTAAGCTCCCCGGGTTTGATTGTGCATGCGAGCTAATGCTTGTCAACAGGCTACGCGCCAACCGCCGTGCTCTCGATGCGTTCGCGGTGTACAGAGACTCGCGACGTGCTCAAGCTGATGCGCTCTCCCGGGCAATTGCGTATCGTCGAGGCGCCTTTGACCTCCACGCTGTCGCAATCGTGAGTATCCTTATGGGCGCTGCGAAGCGGCAACATGTTTGCTGATGTTTTCGGACAGGGGTTGCGTCCCACCATGCTGACACCCACGACGACTCTAACGTCAATGCGCACAAGTAGTACCCAGACAGGGGCATCACGGAGCCATACTTCGACCAGAAGCAGAAGCTCATCGTACGCCCCTAGTTCCCATCTACCTACGCACCAAGAGGAGCCCCTGGAAATAAGTACGCCAACCACTGCCTTCGGCTCGTAGCCAGACCTCATTGTGTTCCTTTCTAGTTCACATTTGCGCTGGACCAATCCCAGGCTCTCCCAGACCACTCACGGACTCTCCTGGACGAATGCCGTATTCTTCCGCTACCCATGCACCGTCTGGCTTCAGCGGTTCATACCCACCGGTCCTCAACTCTCCGGGAACCAACGTTCTCGGTATCCACAATGGCGGTGCGTGCATCCCCATCTGTTCCAATATAAAAAACATCTCTCAACTACGTACAGATTGTGCAAGACTGGATTTGCCTCCGATTAAGCAGCTACCGAGTGAGTGCTTCTACAATTCTCACTTAAGCATTCCTGCTTAAACCCGTTTCTCTCCAGCACCCAAAGGCTCTCAATCCACCCAATATACCACTGCGTCCGAAGGCTCTTCTAGATGTGCTGCCCCAACCGCGCTCAAGCGGAGCAGTATCCAAACCACCACAAGCGTATCCACTTCCGGTTCATGGCACACGGCATCTACCGGCCGTTCGAGTCGTTCTCGTTCCAGCTCCCACTACTCGTCTCCACAGCATCTTGGCCACCTCCAGCCTGAGATGCGCTCTCACACCCAGCAACCAGTCACGGTGATGCCCCGTGGCTACCACACGTCACGCCGTGGATCGAGGGAAGACCCTCATGCGCGCCACCCCGCTGGTTCAAGGAACCACTACTAGTAGCACGCAGTGATGGTAGTCCGTCGCGCCATCCAAGAGTCTAAAGACTTTGGACGGCAGACACAACATACCTTCATACATTCGACGACCTCTTCACGATTCTACGTTTTGGTGATACGCAGGGCACTGCGATGACAAAGCATGTGACGACCGAGAGCAATGGAAGGCTTCGAGTCTGAGCTGTACGATTATACGCTATAGACGATAAGTACGAAAGCAACGATGTATCACGTATCGACGAATAATTTAATGCCTCCCGTTTCCTATCACGTCCGCCGGAGCATGCGCCGGAACCACGACATCGCATCCTCTGCTAGGTCGCCTGTCCACTCACGTGCCTCGTCGACGAGGCTGTCGAAGCGTTGCTCGCCCCATGGAGAGCTCGTGTCGTGCGCTAGAGTAAATCGGAGGACGTCCTTGACCGTCACAAGCCCAGCGAGCTCGCCGTGGTTCTCTACTAGAATGACACGAGGCCTACAACAGAAGTGTAAGCGAGAATAAGACAGGGAGAAGGGAGAAGGTCTCACCCCATGCGTTTAAACAGCTGCATGACGACCTCAAGGGGGAGCTGAGGAGAAACCGTGAGAGGTGTCTGGCGACAAATGTCAGCTTTCGGGTGCAGCAAAAATCATATCTTTCAATCTCACCTGGTTGACCCACGGCCATAGCTTCAACACATCAGGTGTAGCGGTAGTCTCCATGATCTCCATCGAGATGTCTTCGTCTATTCCCAGAGCAGGACCTGCGGCCACGCCTGCCATTTCGACCTCTTCACGGTCTTCGTGGTCGGTTTCGAACGAGACAGGCGTCGACAGATGAGCTTTTTGTGCATGTTTTGCTTTGTCTGTCGATATGGTCAGTGCACGAGCGCCGAAGTGTAGAAACATGGACATACCAAAGACGTATCGTAAGTCGGTCCGGTCAATGAAACCGAGGAACGTGTTCTTTCCGTCCGCCGAGACAACGGGGAAGCCTTTCACGTCCGTCCTGGCAATAAAGTCCTCTGGAGAACGGTGAGCCTTGAAGTCATAGGCAGAGAGACAGCTGCTAACCGATTTCCTTGACGGACAACCCAGAGACGGGCAATGTCTTCAGATCGGTCCTCATGACCCGCGAGACTATAATATGGCAGAGATTAGTATATACCGAGGACAATTCCATCAATTTGTTGGGTGTACCGGGGACATTGTATGCGTGATCGTCCTTATCTAGGAACGGGTAACCGTTGATTCGTATCATCTCGTCGGCGATGCCTCTAGTGCCAAGTAAGTCTCCAACTGCTTTCGTAACCAGCAGGACGATCTGGATCCTCCGTTACGCGAAGTTGAATGATTGCATAACGGGGACAGCTCACCATGGTAGGCAAAATGTATGTAAGAGCACCCGTGAGCTCGAACATGATCACCACGACGGTGACAGTGAGTCTCATGATACCACTGAAACCGCAAGCCCTTAGCCCTTATTTATGAAACGTATGCTCGGAGCCTACCTGAGCGCAGCGGCAGCCCCCAAGAAGGCATATGTTCCCGGGGTAATACACGGTACATCTGGCGTACAGACCGCAAATATACCAGACTTAGGGTACGCTCTATTAGAAGTATCGTCGGAATGGCTTCCAAAGGCAAAACAGCTGAGAACGCACTGGTTGAGTGATTTCACCATAATGCCGACCATGCGTCCGAAGGTGGCACCGATCGCCATCGAAGGCACGAATATACCAGCGGGGACTTTGCAACCATACGAGATGACAACTAGGCCCATGCGAAACACGGTGGCAAGGAACAGCGAGTTCACCATCGGCCACTGGTACGCAGACCTGAAGGTCCGTTAGACGACGATGCGACAATCAAACAGCTTACTTACTGGCATAGGTGATCGTAGTCACTCGCTCCGTCGCACTCTCGGAAGAGTATTGCCAAGCTCTCTGTCATGTCAATCCTAAGGAAATGGTTGAACCAGCCTATCATGGCCGTAATAGTCGCCAGTGTGACGGCTTCCGCGATAGCATGCTTGGCCAGGTAGCGTTTGCGAAATGCCGCGACCTTGACATTGAGTCTAATGGCGAAGGCTCCGTACAGACCCTGCGATGTAGTGTCAGAGAACAATTTCGACGTGCGTCACGAAACTTGAAGAAAAAACACGTACACCGAAGATACCAAGGATGATGAAGAACATGATTTCGAAAAAATGCCAATCTCGATCATACGTGACTTGGAACAACACTAGCTTTCCACTGCGGTATGGGTTCATGGCCTGGTGAAGGGAATGAGGTTCAGACATGTTCACGCCAAGCGAAGAAGCTTACCGAGAGGGTGACTGTGGCCACCAATGCGCAGAAGAAACTTCTCCACATAGTTTTGATGCTGAAAACACTGCTCATTTCCTGCGAGCTCGTTAGATGACAGATTTCCCAAAAGTTATGATACTCGCCTCAATGGAAAACATCACACCTCCGATGGGGGAACCGAAAGCAACGGCAACTCCAGCCGCGCTGGATGCGGTCAAAATCTCCCGCATCTTCGCTGCATAATCGTCAGTGAATGACTAGCATGCATTGACAGATACATACATTGACTCCCAGAGAAACCTTTGAACAGCCCTGCAATCACATTGCCGATACAGCATGCGAAATGGACTGACGGTCCTTCCTTTCCGACTGAAAGGCCCGAGGCAATGACGAGAGGCTGCGCATTATTAGCGTGAGTTATGAGATGCACTAACGGAGTACGTACCAAAGTGACGCTCTTGATAAAGAACGTCGAAAATCCAAGGAATCCCTTCATGACGAAACCTCCAATGATGCATTTAATTTCTGAGATCCCCGACCCAGCCGCATACTTGGCCAGTGACTTGACTAGATGCGCTGCAATGAACGAGAACGCGGCCTGACAGCCGTAATGTCTCAGAATACAGGACGAAGCATACGAGTGGATAGGTAAAGACGTACCGCGAATAGGACATAGATGGCCCATCGGGCGGGCATAACGTCGCTCCACGAATGCCATGCCTTGCAAGCCTCGTCGTCGTCGCCCTCAATTTCCCAGCAACAAAACTGCTGGTTGAGCCACCAGCCGTCAGAGCAATAGCCCATCTTAATGTCCGACAGCCATTCGGTCACGATGGAGATAACTGCCGCGTTAACACCGATGGCTATGCCTGAGGTGAAAAGATACACGACGTCCTTTCAGCATATCGCACATTGTGACGGGGAGGAGGAGGTCTGGGACAGACTAGAGGGGGACTCGAAGTGACGGGGAGTGGACTCACCGACCAGGCTGACGACAAACCAACTCTGTCCGGCGTGTGCAAACTGGCGTACTAACGACCACAGCCACGACAATGTGATCTCCCCTCGCGGTCCGCGATACGTAGTGTGCTGATTCCGGGCTGCTCGCAGTCGCCTATTGCGTTCAATAATGGAGTCCTGGATCCAGTCTGAACGGTAGACGGTGAGCATGCACGCATACGCAGCGCCGAGAATATTTACCTATAGTCGTAAAGTCTTCATATCTCCTGTATAATGACACTTGTGAAGCCGTTTCTTATTTCCGGATGGTGAACATACTCGACATGCTCGAAATCCTCGTCGGAGCCATTCCGGTCAAGAGCGTGGAGTGACGGGCGACGTTCGCGAGACATGAGAACGTAACCGAAGCATATATCTCGCCCACGTCCACAGGGCAGGAAGCGGTTCCGCGAAAGAATGGGGATGGGGGAGAAGCACGCGGAACAGCAGGAACGCGTTGAAGCCCTGTCCTGAGTCGGCGGAGTTGCTGCGCGACTGGCGCCAAGTACCCCGAGTTATTCGGACTCCCGATCCTCTGCCACGCTTCCGGCCCGAATATACAAAAGTCAGTGGCTCTCACAGAACATCTTCTAAATCGAACAAGACGTTGGAAAATTATACACATCATAACAAGTAAACCATAGGTAGAAATCATATCGCTCATATCCTCCGACCCCACAGTCCGAGTCCAGCTATGTCGGCTCGTCTCTGCAAACGGGGTTTCAGACACGGTATGCCTCAAGACCGATGCTGAACACACCTTCTGCGACTGTTTTGGACGCGAATAAACAGCCAGTCCACAGCAGCACGCACTCCCGTACTGAGGTCCGGTGTCAGTGTCGGAGATTCTGGTAGAAATCATGAAGGATGCTCACCCTTCAATAGCAGACGCCCCCATGACATCTAAGCTGGCCATCCGCTCTGCCCGTTGCTGTGAATCAACGTCCTCCCCATAGCCTCTCCTTGCACTGTCAAGCTTCCTTCGGTGCCATTCCTCGTAGTCGTTCCGAATCTCCTCCACCGAGAGGCTTTGGGGACTATCTTGCTTGTTGGCAACCAGGAGTAATGGGACTCCGAGAATTTGAGGTGCAGACAACACTGAGTCTTATGTTCCTTCGTTGATATCAGTAGGTCAACAACAGATTTGAAGGCTATAACATACCGAACACCTCCCAGCCTTCGCTCAGTCGTTCTCGGTCTTCAGCATCTATGACAAAGACGACGGCATGACAGTCGTCATAGTACCGATGCCATATGGCCCTTATACCCCGCTGGCCACCAAGATCCCAAAACTTCAAGATGGTGGACGGAAGAGATATCTTGCCCACTGGGTGATGATTGGCGACTACGAGCGAGAGGAAGACGACCTCACGTACTGTTCTGTCCAACTGTAGGGGCAATCTTGTCCGGAGACAGTCCGGGGACATCGTTGTATATCGTCTTGATTTTTTCCAGCAAAGTCTGCACAACGCTCAGTGGTCAAAACGCGTAGCAGCACGGAGTGTGACGAACTGTCTTTCCTGCCCCATCTAGCCCGATGATGATAACCGAGAACTCCTCCTTCCTGAGAAATTAGCGCCATTAAAACGAAGGTCTTGGTATTGTGTACCTCGTCATGTATTCGTGAAAGCCTTTGAGGAGGTGGTACATGTTGGGCCGTCCAGCCTGGTCAGAGAAGGTGTTGTGGGGAGAAGGGATGGCGGGCCGGGGGCGCTCGTCCATGACGCGGACTGGCAGAGCAAACAGGGGCACACACGGAAGTGCCTGTGTTGGTCGTCACAGTAGACTGCGAGCATTGCATACCCTCACTTGCCCGCCACCATGGGTTTGTACTCGTCCTACTTCTCATATGGCTTCCCCTCCTTCCTTGTTCTAGTCATCGCCCTCTACTTGCTTTTTACTGGTTCGTCATGCGCAACTTGCAGACTCGCCGAAACCCTGCTAAACTAGTAGCGGTATAGGATCCGGAGAGGCCTTCAATGTTGGTCAGTTCCTCGAAGAGACAAGTCCCTATGCATGGGCATCGACTGGCATTGGGTTGTGCATCGGATTGAGCGTTCTGGGCGCCGGATGGTACGTCGTGATAATATGATCCTGTCTTCGGTATCCAGTGTTCAACCGCCCATTGCAGGGGTATCTTTATCACAGGTGCCTCTATTCTGGGTGGAGGTGTGAGAGCACCTCGCATCAGGACCAAGAACCTCATCAGGTACGTACTGTTTCGTGCGTTTTCTGTGCACCTCCTCACAACACCCAGCATTATCTTTTGCGAGGTCGTTGCCATTTACGGTGTCGTATGTGTCTCTGCCGCATTCGTGCACACTGTACTTACCCCTCTACTACAAGATTATTGGCATTGTTTACTCGGCACGCATCACTCCTGTCGCTGACGCTCTTTTGTACACGCGCGAGAACTACTTCACCGGTATGTGACAGTATTTGCCTTTGGTACGCTCCGCAGTTCACTAAATGTGTTAACCAGGGTATGCGCTTTTCTGGGGAGGGCTTACCGTCGGCGTCTGCAACTTGCTTTGCGGCATTTCTGTCGGCATTGCCGGATCGACTGCCGCTTTGGCGGATGCTGCCGACCCCGACCTGTTCGTCAAGATACTCATTGTAGAAGTCTTCGGAAGTATCATGGGTCTCTTCGGTCTCATTGGTACGTTTCCTTAGCTGTCTTGTGCACCACTGGACTAACTATTCCATAGTTGGTCTTCTAATGATTGGCCAAGCAAATGAGTTCACAGCGGCCGCTGCGGTAGTCTCGCCTTACGTACGCTGAAGTCGGTAATGTTTATCTACGCACTGTCAGTAATACCCTCGCACGCGACGCCTTTGTGCAATTTGGAATGATTATCGCTATATTCGTTGCAGTGCCTGTTGCGATTGTCACGCTGGGGCGACCATTTTCTGGAAGTTCAAATACCAGGTGCAGATTTTCTAGTATGGGTTTCTATGGGCGATAGATCTAGAAAGCCTTACCAGGACTTTTCTCGGCTTCGATGTGCCTCTAGAAAGATGGCCTCCCCTGCGTGTGGGAGCGCTGCAAACGTGGGTGATAGGAATGTCAGTCTCATTTCCGCCAACGAAGGTTCATGCAGCTGCGGTAAGAAGCCACCTAATCCTGAGGTAGTCCTAGGCCACTTACCTTCTCCCCGCTAGACAACCCCCCTCGCTCTCTGTTCGATGCACTGTTCAAAATGTGGAATCAGCAAGTGACCAGATCTCTAACAACCGTGGTCACATTCTAATCTCCTGGTTAGATGGGCATTTCGCCTTCAGCTGCAGTTACCGGTGTAGGGTGTGCTTTCTCTGCCACCGCCCGGGGCATGTGGCAGGAGCTTGCCCACTGCGGAGCCAAGCAGATGATTCATGCGGAGACTGTGGAGAGAAAGGGCATGCACGGTGCAATAAGCCAAAAAATCAGCGCAAGGTGAGTGAGTGTGCCCTAGCAGAATACGCGTATCTTGACAGGTGACTGTTTTACAGGTGGTATTGTGTGCCCGTTGTTGGAATAAGGACCACGGCGTGTGGTCTTGCCCGACCGTGTGCAGTGGCAAGCAGATGAAGACCAAGATTGAATGTTCTATTTGCGAAGGAGAAGGTCATGCGTTTTGGCATTGTCTCCAGATGCCCTGCAAGGTCCGTCCACCGGTCTTCTGTCGCGTCCGAATGATGAACTAGCCTCTAGTCTTGTGGTCTGTTCAATCATGACGCCAGACACTGTGTTCGCGGCGGGAAGAAAGGAGGGTTCAAGAAGAGTCCCAAGCGCGGTGAGTTCGTTCTGAAGTGGAACGTGATTGGAGAGGCTGAGGCCCTTGTCAATTCCGCGATTCAACCCTTTGAACAGCAGCCTTCTCCACCCGCGGTTCTTCAAAAAGGCACGATGAGGCCCACGCACTGTATATTGCCGCCCTGGACGCGCCCGAGGACGCGCCAGATGTCGCGATTTCCCTGCTCAACGACGCCATTGGTTCGTGTTCGCATGCTGTGGGACCAGTTGAATTCTGATTGGGGACGCGCAGGTATTGATCCAACAAAGCCCATTTATTACTTGACGCGGGCGACTGCCCTCATTGAAGATGTTCAATTATTCGCAGCACTTCGAGATTTTGATATTGCTTCGTCCATGAACACTTTCGAGGGCACGGCCACGATATTCCTCCAGATCGCACGATGCCGTTTGGTCCTGGGATTCCCTTCGATAGCGTTGATAGCTGCTCAAAACGCGCGCGCCCTCGACCCCTTCAATCTGCGAGCTACAGAGCTTCTGGGGCGAATACGAACTCTCGAGTCCCAGATGGCCAAGTACGGGCGAGCAACATCTGAGAAACAGTGGCACGTGGCGCGGTCGGCATGCGACGCATGTTTGGAGATATTTGCGAAAGAGGACAGCGACGCACCACCGGAGATCCAGTGCTGGGGCATAGACCTGCTCATCGTTGAGCGCAAGTGGGATGACGCCCTTAAAGTTGCTGAGTGAGTGTGATTGACATTCATTCCGCATGATGCGTCTGACTTCTTTAGAGCCTCCCTGCGGAGCTCGCCGAGCTCTGTCGAAGCAATGGTTCTCCGCGCACTAGCCCTGTTCTTGCAGATGCGCCTCGGCGAGGCGCTTACGCAACTCATCGACGCTTTGAGATTTGATCCAGACAATGGGGCAGCCAAAGCGCTTCGTTTACGCGTGAAGACCACGTCAAGTTTCAACGAAGCGGGTCACGCTGCCTCCCGAAGAGAGTGCTGGTCTGAGGCAATAGAATCGTGGGGCAAGGCTCTGCAGGTGCGTTCCACCTCAGCAATATACCGATCTGTTTGATTCTAGCCGTCATGAAGTTCGTAGGAGATGACACGAGAGAGGGACGTGGAGGTATATTCCGTCCGACTCTCTTACTAGAACGTGCAACTGCCTACCTCAAGGTAATTGTCTGTGGTATCTCTTAGAGAACCCCGTCAACTCACGAAGTTCGTTTAGATGCAACAGTACTCGTTTGGCCTCAAGGACGTTAATCAGTCCCTTGAGCTCCGCCCGTCTCATTATCAGGCGCTGCTGTGTCGTGCCCGCATCCATGTGTGCCTGGAACTCTACAACTCCGCGGTCGAGGACTTCCAATCCGCCCTTGAAGCTGGAAAATCGTCGATGCCACCATACGAGAGGAAGCAAGTGGAAGCCGAGTTGCTCGACGCACGCACGGCGCATCAACGTGAGGCGGACCAAGATCATTACACGGTTTTGGGTACGTACCGTTGCCGAAATATAAATCTATACCTAACCGTCATGTGCCTCCCGCTTAGGATTATCCGAAGACTGTTCGCCCAATGACGTCAAAAAAGCCTTCCGGAAGTTGTCGCTCCTGCATCACCCCGACAAGGTTCGTTGGTTACATCTGTGACGGGAATATTGACTGAGATGACGTCGTAGGGAGGGTCTGAGGATAAGTTCAAGATCATCAACAACGCATATGGGGTTCTTTCGGATATTGACGAGAGAGCGAAATACGACTTAGAGCGCCGGGGTTGTCGATTCCAACCTTCGTTTGGAGGAGGATTCTATGACTATGATGGCTGGTATTAGCTATTAGTCGTACTACCTGTCTCGAGTTCAACAAATCTGACGATCAGCCACGTGTTGTGCCATGATTCGAAATCTCAATGATTCATCTACGCACGGAGGGCAACGCTGCACAGTTACTATGAGGACGCTAAACCTGGCATTACCGTTTGTATTGTAGCACAGGGAATACGTGTGCATGATTTGTATTTTAATTTATATATATAGATGCGGGTAACGCAAACAGCATGCTGCACAAATGACTGATTATCGTAAGACATGCGTATTGTGCCGAGCGTGCATTCAAAGGAGGTCTGGTGCCTTTCCCATAGAATATGCCTTCAGACACTCAACAAGCGGGACATGCACCATCGCCGCCGCACGCAGGTTGCTATCGCACGCCTGCGGAATAGGAGGATACGTCTGCCGCGGCCGAATCAGCCTCGTGTCCCCTCCCATCTCCGACGAACGACGAACGACAAAAAACACACTCACGAGGGTGAAGCTGCGCGCGAGCGCGACGTCTGCGGAGAGCTGCGAGCACGCGAGCCGGATGATCTGCCACGCGCTCTCGAACGCGGTCAGCTTCGCGCCGAGCGCGTCGCAGTCGTCCGTGATCTCGCCGACGAACGTCGTCAGCTCCGTGCCGCCTTCGGGCGGTGCGGGCGCGCTCTCTCCTGACGGGGAGGAAGAGGGCGCGGCGTAAGCGACGGTGCGATGCGCGACGGGGGAGGAAGCGGACTGCTCACCGGGTCTGATCTGAACGGCGACGGAGATCCCCCCTGCGTCGCTCATTCAGCCCACGGAAGTGACCGGGCGGGAGGGAAAGAACGACGCACAGCATGTGAAGCTGAGGTTTTCCAGGCGCGCGAGCGCGACCTTGAAGACGTACACGAGCTTCGTCAGGAGCTTGTTCAACGTCTGTGGTGCGTGGTCAGCACTCTGCCGTCACGCGCGAAGCCGGGGACGGACCTGCCAGATGTTCATGCATATTCTGGACACGGTGTGCGCAAGAGAAAGTGGCAGACAAAGCAATCAGAACCGGCACGGCGGACGTGAGAGAGCGGGCGGGCTGTAGCCCCACCCCGAACACGCACTCTTCTATCCCCGTCCAGACGCTCTCAAAAAAGCCGGTGGGCTCCGCCTTGATCCTGAGCGCACTCGCGACCTTGCGGGGAAAGTGCTCGACGTCCTTCGCGAGCTCGCTGAAGAGCTCCGCGTTCCGCCGGGCCGCCTTGAGGTGCACCGGGATGGTCTGCCGGAGTGGATGTATGCGCGGTCAGCGTCGCGCGCACGGGTCCCGCTCGTCGCACGGACGGACCTCCAGGAATTTGCCGATCATGACCCTCTTCTGCTCGATCGAGACATCCGGGGACTGCGAGAGCGGGACGAGGATCTCGGCGAAATCTGCGCGCGTGCACGAGGTCAGCCGACGGGAGGCTCTCAATGCACGGTCGGGAGCGGGCACTCACTCTTCAGGAAGTGCGAGCACATCCCCGCGTTCTGCTGCGACTCCCGGTAGATCTTCCTGTGCGTCTGCGCGACGAAGGCGGCCCACGACCCGCGTCAGCCCTCCGCTCCGTCCTGCGCACGCCAACAGCCAACAGCCCTCCCGCGGCCGCCGCGAGAAGGCAAGAGAGAAAGGAACGAGAAGCGGGGGGCACGCACCTGTCGCAAGTCGTTCCACTCGCCGACGAGCCCGTCGCGGTCCGCGACCTCGGGCGTGCTCTCGAGTTGCGCGGCGACGGTGCGGAAGAGCTCCTGGATGTCGAGCTGGTCGCTGTTGAGCGTCGCGAAGTTGTGCCGGAGCTCCGCGCGCGCGCGCTGCGCGGTCTCGACGTCGGCGTACGTCGGGAGCCCGCTGCCGTCCGACATCGCGTGTTCAAGCTCGAGTTCGCGGGAGTTCCGAGAGGTGGGCACTTGAAGTTGAGGCTCGCGGCGGTGTCGCACTGGTGGACGGAAGCAAAGATGGGGGCCAGCGATGTTGCCAAGACTTGAGAGAGCGACGTTGGAGCGGCTGCGCACAGAGTGCGAGAATCTGAGAGGGCCGCAGGGCCCGCAGCGGTCGTGTTGAATGGCAGAGGACGCTGGGATCCTGAGGCCCGCCGCGGCTGCGAAGGGATTCGGAAGCCCCGAGGCGCTCTGGCGGCCGCACGCGCTGCGGAGGCAGACGAGCGTGCTCGACGTCTCGGGAGCGCC
>NW_025954708.1:0-15639 GCF_022376455.1 Epithele typhae | reverse complement strand
AACCCCCCTCGTTGCCCGCTGCGCCCGCCTCGTCCGCGACGGGCGCGCGTGTGCTGGGCGGGATCTGCTGTCACCGGCGGCCTGCCCAATGCTACCCTCCTTGCGGCGCACGCTAGACATATACAGACGAAAGGGGCAGGATCAAGTATATTGCCTGTCACACGATCGCGTTTTAGGTCGCCAAGTGTGACCGTGACTCGTTCTACAGAGAGCTCGGAGGTCACCGCTGCTGTAAATTTCCACCCCAACAACTCTACATCCCGCCCCCACCCCGCCTCCGCTGCGACTCGCGCGGCCGGTGTTGTCCGCGGGTCCACTGCCGTGCATGCCGCCGCGACCACACTATGGGTACTAGCCACCACCCCTGCGGATTCGCACTGTGCCCTGCGGGTGTCGCAGCCGGCAGCGAACAGGTGATAGCGGACGTCGACGCGGAGTGTGACTTGGGCTCTGTTTCGGCTGTCGGGGTATGGCTGGATCGATCGCGCCTTCACCGCAGGCATCCCCGCTGCCGGCGCCTGCGAGCGCGCGATACCGCGATCTGGGTGCGTCTCATCGTCCATCCGCGCCGCCATGCCCTGCCTGCCCCCGGCTCACCCCCAGCACGTCGTGCTCCTTGCCGCTCCCTGGGCCGTCGATTTGCCCCCGCCACCACCAGCGACCGCAGGCTTAAAGCGGAGGCAAACTGCCCCCTCCCCGCCCCCTCTCCAGTAGGCACCTGGGTCCTTGGCGACGGCTTTGCGTGCTTCTGGTGCCCCCGAGCGAACGTAGGTGGCTCGCAGCGTCTGAAACCCTCCGCGGTCTGCGTCCTTTTTCGCGCACTTGAAACATTTTGTTCCGTCCTCGACGATCGACGCCCGGTCCACCTCTCCTTTGGCTTTGTTTCCGTCGCCCGCCACCGTGCCCTACCCGCTCGCGGTCTATGAGCTCTTCATCCCTCTCCTTCACCTCCGCTTCCGCTGCCCGCTGCGCCCGCGCTCGTCACCATCCTGGACCCGGGGGTTATCCCCTTTCATCCCCCTCGCGCAAGATTCCGCGCGGACGGCCGCTGAAGAGGCCCCCCGGCTCGCACCCGTCCCGGCATGGACCCCCACGGGAGCGGGCCCTCCCAACGCCACAGTAGTCTCCCGCCCAGCCTCCAGAGGCTAATGGTCTCCGGCCCTCCACCTCGCCACCTCGCAGGGGGCCAGAGACGAGCAACCAGAACCCACTTCTCCAAGCTCGAGCGAACGAGACCACCCCGCGCATGGGGCCCGCGCGACGCCCGGTCTCCTCGTCCCCCAGCCGCGGCGCCCGAGCGACGCGCTCCGTCCCGGCATGACGCTTACCGCCGCCGTCTTCGACGACGACCGGGAGAGCAGCGAGAGCCTGCCCGCGAGCCCGAGCCCCCACGGCAGCGCATCGCCCCCGCGCGGCGGCATCCACGACCCAGGTGCCGCACCACACCGTCCCGCACCCCCCGCCCCCGCCTCCCTCTCCGTCTTTTCCGCCGCGGCGCGCCAGCCCGCCCTCCTCATACCACCCCCAGGCGTCGTCCGCTCCGATCCATTCTACTATGCGGCCACCGCCGCCCACCCGCCCAGCCACACCCCGCCGCCCCAGCCGGGACAGAGCCTCCTCCTCCCGCCGCTGCGACACCAGACCCCGAGCCTGCCGCCCCCGATGGGTGCGCTCGTTGGCCCGGGCATGGCCAGGCTGTCGCCCTCGCCAGCGGGATACGGCCAGCCCGTCTCGGGACGGCCGTCCCCCGCTCCCCAGCCCGCCGCGGGCCCCTCTCGTCTGCAAGAAGAGCCCGCGCCGCCGCCGCCAACGCGGAAAGCCCGCGGCCGATCCAAGAAGCCCAGCAGACCGTCGCCCGAGCCCGCAGCGAGCCCGCCGAGCTCGCGGCGGGGCCGCCGGGGCGGCGACAGAGCCCGAGGTGGGTCCCGTTAATCCCTCCCGTCGTTGACCACGCTCGGTAACGCGCACCCCAGACGTCGCTCCCCCGCGCTCCCAGGCAGGAAGCACCGTCACGAGCGCGACCGCCAGCAGTAGCGGGAGCCACAGCGGAGCCGTCGCACTCGTGCCGCCGTCCGTGCCGCTCCCCCTCCCCTCGTCTGCAGCAGGGTTCGGAGATCCCCAAGCGGGGCCCTTCCCACCTCAGCGGGCCGTGCGCCCGCCGTCGCGGGGCGCGTCACACTCGCCGCGGCGGTCGTTGCCCGGGAACGTTCCTGGCCCCGGCGCCAGCGCGGTGGCGGGCGGGAGTGGCGGTGGTGGCGGCGGGAGGGGGAGCACGGGCGCGCCGCGGCGGGAAAGCCCCATGCTGCCCACGGAGCCGTACGCGGTCGCGGTCGGCCCGACGGCGTACCACGTCCGGACGCTCGTGCCCCTCGCGGCGCCGTCCATCTTGCCGCCCGTGGGTCCTGGATTCGTCGCGGGCCGGCTTCCAGTGCTCGAGGGCGCGCCGCCGCCACCGCCGCTGTCGGCGGGGGCGTCGTCCCCGTCGTCGTCGTCCGTGGCGGGGTCGTCGCGCCGGGTGTCGGTGTGGGAGGCTCCCGCGCCGGGCGAGGAGCAGGGCCCGATGGAGCGGGGCGGCGGCGGGCGGAGCGTGCTGGGAAAGCGGGGGCGCGGGGGCGCGGGTCGAAGGAGTCGAAGTCGAGCGGGAGCTCGGAGAGCTCGGAGCAGGCGCACGCGCCCAAGTCGAAGAAGACGCTGATTGCGTGCCACTTCTGCCGAGGTGAGCGAGGTCGTGGGACGGGGTGCGCGCGCGGGGCCGGGCGCGGTCTAGCCCGCGGGCGAGCAGCTCGCTGACGTCTTCGTCCGGGACGGTAGCCCGGAAGCTGCGGTGCGACGGCCAGAAGCCGTCGTGCGCGAACTGCAGGAAGCGCAGCAACCCGTGCACGTACGAGGCGCAACCCAAGCGACGTGGGCCGGGCAAGACCCCGCGGGGGAGCAGCAGGAAGCGGGGCCGGCCGGCGGACGCGGGGCAGGACACGGAGCCCGAGGCGGGCTCGCTCGCCGCCGCCGGGGCGGGGATGGGGTGGCGGGGGCGAGAGAGCGTCGGGGGGAGCCCAGGGCGGGAGGCGCACTCGCATGCGGCGTTTGAGCCGCAACTGACGGGGCCCCAGCCCATGTACCCCGGCGCAGGCTCCCGCGCTCCGTCGTCCGAGTCGCCCTCGTCGTCATACATCCCAGGCGCGCCCGCCCTAGTGCCGTTCACGGCCTACACCCCCGGCCCGAGTCGCTCGTCTGCGTCCGCGTCAGAGAGCGTGCAGTCGTCCGCGACCTCGTCCGCGCCGTCGGTGCCGGACTCGGAGGAGAGCACGTCGTTGAGCACGGACGCGTACGCGGAGCCCCTGGACGACCTCTAGACCGAGGCAGCTCGGAGGGCGCGCCGGAGGAGGCATTCGCGGCCTCGCATGGATTCGCACTCCGCGCACACGGTGCTCGGAGCAGGTGAGTGTGGACGCCGCGAAGGGCGCTTCTGCTTCTGGCGTGGGACGCGAGCCTGACACGCCTTCTTCCGCTTCTCCGCCTCGGCCGGGCTCAGCTCCCATCCGCCTTCGCCGTCACCCGGCAACTTTGACAGCTGCACGCCCGCCCGCGCGGCCACTCCGCCTCCGCCACGCGCGCCCCCGCACCCACACACCTCTCTATCGCCCAGGCCCCTGCGTCCCGAGTCCCCGGCCGCCGCTCTTCGTTCGTTCGTCCTAATGCTAGAATGTGCCCGTCCCCCGCGGCGGCGCACGCTAATTCGAATACGGTAACATGCTCTGCGACAATGCCTACCCCAGTCCCCATCTATGTCTCTAATGTATGCACGCTATAGCTCCGCTAGTGTAGACTCGTAGAACGTAATCCACCACTAATTCACGGACGAGCTGCAGAGGCCTGATGGAGGCCGCAGCTGATGCAGATGGGTGCGGGGCGCGCCCGGCGGAACACGATCGTCGCGGCACCGTCAGAGACGGACAGCAGCACGCGGGCCGCAGCGGTGGCGCGTTCGCGATGGACGGGCGCGCGGGGCAGCGCAGCGGGGGACGCACACGGAGCGCGGAAGACGCAGCGCGCGCAGGGCCCGCACTTGCTTGCATCGCGCTGTTGTTGGTCCCCCGCAGGCGGGAAGCGGGCGCGCGGGAGGATGACGTGCGTGCGGGGGGTGGCACGGAGCGAGCGCCGGGGGGCGCCCGTCGCCGTCGCCCGATCCGGCAGCGGCTCGACTCGCGTTGTGCCTTTCGCGCGCGCGGGCCAGGCCCGCCTCCGCATGCCCCGCGCCGGCGCCCTCCAGCCTCCCGCGCCTGCACGCGCTTCCCCGCGGCAGGCGGCGGCAGTGGCGGCGAGCGCCCGCCGCGGGAGCCCGACGCGTGCGCTGCCCGAGGCTGCCACCCTCCGCCCCCGCGCGCACCGCACCGCGCGCCCGTCCGTCGCACGCGGGGCGCACGCGCTGGGGCTCGACGGGTCGACGTTCGCCGTGCGCTCCGGGCCTAGAATCGCCATTGACCCGCGGGGAGGCCGCGGCGGAATAATGGTGAAACAGCGCCGGGGTCGGAAGCGGGCCCGGTTGATAGGACGGAAGGGGGCCCCGGCGGGGATTGGCCAAAAGATGGGGCACTGGATTCGGTTCGGATCGCTGAGCCTGACCCCGCGGCTACGTTCGGCGCCGGAAGCTCCCTGATGGTTGTATGCGGTCGAGAACGTCCCATCCCCGCTCCGCCGCGCCGTACTTCCCCTCCCGCCCCTTCTCCTCTCCTCTCATGCACCCCATCGACCTACGTCGCCGCCGCGCCGAGGTCGAGCATGAGCATCCCTTCCGCGACCTCCCTATGAACCACTCCTCCCTCCCTCGCCCGCGCTCCGACGACCTCCTTCCCCGCACGGACAGGATGCCACACAGGATGCCCCCAGACGGCCCCGCAGCCTACACCCTCATGGTCGCAGGTCGCCGCACAGGCAAGACCTCCTTCCTCCGCCTCCTCCTCGACTCCAGCAACGTCGCCTCCACCGTCTCCCGCGACCAGCTCGCCTCCGTCGCAAAGTTCGTTCAGGGCTCCTCCGCCCACACTCCGCATGTCCGGTCCGTCTCACTCGACATTGACCTGGCGCCCGACGACCTCGACGCCGAGCACCCCCTCGCCCTCACCCTCATCGACACCCCCTCGCTCAACCCGGAGGACGACCCCGACTGTCAGAGGACGCTGCAGGAGATCCTCCGCCATGTGGAGAGACGGCTGGGCGATGGCTTGGACTCCGTGAGTGCTTCACCCCCTAGGCGCCCTCCGCGCTGTACCCTAATCTCGCCCCGGCACGCGCCCCCAGGACCGCCAAACCCTCGCCTCCGACCCACTTGTACATTTGTGCGTGTCCTTGTGCTTCCCTCCGCCTTCCCCCCTCCGTACTCACGCTGTGCGCGCACGCCCACAGATGCATCTACTTCCTCGACCCGGACTTCATAGTACCACCACCCGTCCCGGCTCCCCCCATCTCCATTGTACCCCGTGCACGTACCAACAGTCTTTCTACTCATGAGCACGACCCTGTCATCCTAGAGCCCTCCGTGGCCAACCCCATGTTATCGCGGCCCATACTCCCCCAGGCCGACATTGCCGCCATCCGCCGCCTCTCCGCGCGCGTAAACGTGCTGCCCGTAGTGGCCCGTGCCGACACTCTGACCTTGGACCGTCTCACCGCGGTGAAGATGGCGGTCCGCAGAGATCTCGCCGAAGCGGGCATCGGGTTTGGTATCTTCGACCTCGACATCCCGCTCTACGCCCAACTAGAGTCCACCGTCGCGAGGGCCAAATCCGAACACGGCTACATGAAGCACATGAACGGCTCTCCCTCCGGCTCCACGCCCGCCACGCCCACCCTCCGTCTGCCCTTCGCGCTCATCTCGCCAGATATGTATTCGCACAGCGACGGAGTCGCGCGAGCACCGTTGTCTCGTCATGAACTCGCACAGCTCTACGTTCCTTCCAAGCACCTCGTCAACCAAAATCAGGCACCACCCAAAATCATGCCCGGCAAGTTTCTCCGGGTATACCGCTGGGGCTCGCTCGACGTCATGGACGCGAGCCACTCCGAGTTCCTGCACCTCCGGGGCGCCGTGTTACACCACATGGAGGTAAACAGCCTTTTTTTTCTGGCCCTCGCGGCAGCCTGATCTTGCGTTGAACATGTGCTGACGCGCGCCAACCCCGATCGCAGACCCTGCAAAAGTACACGCGCGAGTACCTGCTCGAGAAGTTCAGGGCTGAGGTGCAGCCTGTCTCGCCTCCGCATGCCCGCCAACCGGTAGCGGTCGCGACCCGGCTGCCCCCCATGCGGGCCACACGCCCCACGCTGGCGATCGACACTGCGCCACCACACGCCAACGGTAACGGACACATACCGCTTCAGCATCAGCAGCAGCAACAACAGCAACAACAGCAGCCACAGCCACAGCATCAACAGCGATCTGCAATGGTAGACGAGCCCATGTCGGCGCACGTCTTGTCAGCCGCGGGTCTGCACGACCTCTCGCCGAAAACGTCGACCTCTTCCCGTGAGTGCTGGGTGTGTCGGGTATTACTCCACCACTGACATAACCCCGTTGCAGGGTCCCAGCGTCAACGGACGAAGAAGATTCCGGTTGCGTGCAACTTCTGCCGCTGTAAGTGAATGAAGCTGTGCGCCCGGCCTTATCTGCGGAGACTGATCCAGACCCGCAGCCCGGAAGCTACGGTGCGACGGGGGCAGGCCTGCGTGCGGCCAGTGCTTCAAGCGGTCGAACCCGTGCGACTACACGGCGAGCAGCAAGCGACGGAGCACGGGCAAGCCGCGGAAGCAGTACGGGAGTGAAAGCGAGGGTGACAGCGTCGAGGACGAGCAGGGCATGTTCGATCATCCCTCCCACTCCCCGTCCCTCGCTTCCTCCGCGCCGCACTCCCGAAGAAGCTCCAACGTGGGCATGCTTCTCACGGACGCCCTTCCCCCGCTCAATCCCGCGCCTGACCCACGCGACGCCCCTCCCGCCGTTCTCCCCCCGATCAATGGTTCGATGGCCTACGGCCCAGCCGGTGCGCGCAGGCCATCCTTGGGCACGGAGCTCCCACCCATCGCCACCCTCGCACCCCCGCCTGGCCCCTCTGACGACGGCATGTCGCTCGCCTCCCTCGACACCAGCGAGGGCTCAGGCCCCCGCCGCCGCACCTCCTCCGCCTCGTCCAGCATGGTCTCTGGGCGCGGCAGCCGTGGGGGAGGCTCCAAGATCGTCGCCTGCAACTTCTGTCGAGGTGCGTAGATCGCCGGCGAGCGGTGCAGCACGAGTCCGTGACTGATCGGCCGTGCGTTCTGCCCTCGTTCCCACAGCCCGGAAGACTCGGTGCGATGGTGCGCACCCCACGTGCGGCAGCTGCCATCGTCGAAACGTGCAGTGCAACTACGTCAACGACGCGGCCGCCAAGGCGCGCTCTCGCTCCTCTGGCAGCGGCGGAACGCCTCCCGACATCTCAGCGTCGAACTCGTCGCGCTCGTCTCCCGTCTCGGTCTCGATCGGGACGCCCAGCCTGCCCGACGCCTCGAACTCGCTCATGCGTAGACTTGGGGCCCTCGACCCCGACATGCTCCCCAACCCGGCCAAGAAGATGCGGTTGGAGATGAGCGCGCCGTCGATCGCCGTGCTCAATGGAGCATAGGACTTTTATACGCATCCATGGACCCTCCCCCCACACTGTATATTGCGAGCATCACCCCCCACCCCTCTGTAGTACCGCAGGAAATGGACTGTCTCTCCTTCTCGTCTCATTCCCCTCCAGCTCTTTCTAGATCATGTTATGAGCATAACCATATCCCCGCGTTCTTGATTCCCCTCGTTGAAAGTCTCTCCACAACTCGCAGCATCGTCTCTCCCTGGCCATCTCTCATCTCCCCCATCCCCCACCATCCATCACTCGCATCCTTCCCTGCTCACGAACTCCTTTTCCCTGCCGCCACTACGATACACGGCCACTGCTGCTCGCGGGGCGCTCTCGCCCCACATTACGAATCCGTCTCGTCTCGCGTCTTTGGTTTTGGGTCTCGGGATCGTCTTCTCGTCGATACGCTTGCTCGTTGTGCATCGGAAGTGTACTATAGCCTTCAGACCACAGTCCGTTCCTTCTCGTCTCCCGTCTCCCTCCGCCGCGTCTCCCGCCTGCCTCGCACGCGCCGCGCGCACCCTCCGCTCGCTCCCGTCCTCGTCTCTCTCTATCGTCCTTGCTCTTGCTCGTCTTGCTGCCGTCGTCGCTGCTTCCGATCTCTATTCCATATTTTTTCGCCCTCCCACCGAGCCCGCAGCCCCCACCGGCAGTTCCAGCCGGCGTGCGTCACCGCGTCCTCGCACGCGCTCCGCAAGAGTGCTGCTCCGTTCGCCCGGACATCACCGTCTGACGGGCTAGCGGCACACGCCAGATGGTAGTCTCGTTCCCAGACGCTCTACGAGTACACCCTGCCCCTACACGGTGATTATATAATAGGAAGGGGAGGGTATACCAAATTGGGAAGGGGAAGACTGAATCGGGAGAGAATGAGAACCGTGCAAAAGCTGAAACTCTCACGCGGGCGGGGCAGGCGCGCGTTGGGTGTGCTCGTAGAGCGTCTGGTGCATTTCGGGCTCGGGATGTAGATACGTGACTTTGGCGGTCACTCCGATTTTCCCCGATGTCCCGTTCTGGTAGCACCATGACCTCCTGTGACCCCCTTACGAAGGCGCGGCCTGACTGCCCCAGGGCCCAGACGCCAGCGACAACGTTGAGTCTGACGCCGCGACGGAGAGCGAGAGCTCTGTACACGCGCGCCTACCTGGGCTCCTGCGCAAAGGCTCCACCCGTCATTCTCATCTTCGGCGTGTCCTCGCACTGAACTGTGCCTGCGGTCGAACCCAATCGCAGACTTAGGGTGCGTGCGCGACACGTAGGCAGATCCCACCGGGGGTGACAGCCTTCACGAGGTTCTGCCGCATGCTCAGAGGGCTTTGGGTGGGCGGGAAGTGCAGGGCCTGTCAACGCATCATACAGGTCCTCGGGTAGCTCCAGCATCAGTGGTGTGTAGCGCGGGCTGGTCATCCATGTCCTTCATCTGGGATGGGTGCGCAGGCGTGGGGTCCTCCTTGATACCCACCCAGTTCAGTTTCTCCACTACAGCCTCCCCACATGGCTCGTCCGCCAGCACCCACTTCCCAGGCAGTTCATTTCCAGAGCCAAACAACGTGGTCATATATTACATATGGACCACCATATACAAGGCTGTTTGGCTGAGTGGTATCGACGCTCGCCTGTGTGTGTGGTACAGGGTTCAATCCTGCCTCTCCACATAATTTTTCCATCTCACACCAGCAAAGTTGTGCCCAACGTGGGTATTTGCCCCACAAACGTGTTTTTGTGCTGCAGTAAATGATTAGGAGTAACTGGATTTAGAATGGGTGCCAATGGGACATTATGAAGGAAAAAGCGCGAAAATGACAAAACACGGAATGGAACCCTTGCACCGAAGCAAACCGCACGCAACGCCAGAGAGCTATACCACTGCGTCAGGATGCCTTTGCAAATTTATTTTGTATGTAATATATAAATACCGGGTTGAGCTTTAAAAGGGACAACGACATTGAGGGTGGCTCTCAATGAGTGGAGATCTACCGCGGCTCACAATCTCAGGAGATCCTTTGCCGCACAGTCAGAAGTACGAACCATGTACTGTAGGATTTGGTGCGTGACGGCCCACGGGAACTCTCGCACACTGCCGGATGACTCAGCGATTATATAACGATCAGTTGGTGACTGTCGTCACGTATGTGCATCCCGCGCCCGAAATGCACCAGACCCTCCGGCAAGCGGAGCGGAGCGCTGGAGGGTCTGGGAACGAGACTAGCCAGATGGCTCCGTCCGCCCGCGCGAGGGGGGCGTTTCAGGATGCGCTCTGGAAAACGCGCAACAGAAGACGAGGGGGTTCGTCCGTGATGCGGCGCGCGTGGACGAGGGCAGGAGGGCGCGGAAGCGGGCAAGGAGGCGCACCGAGGGGACCACGGCCGTCTGCCGGGCGGTGATGGTGCTGCTCGTGCGCACTGCGCAGGACGTGGCGCGTCGTCGGCAGCCCCGCTTTGAGGGACCCGGCGGAACAACCGCATCAGCCGCGGCGGGCTCCACCGTGCGCAGGGCGGGGGTGCACAAGGTGTGATCACGTATAGAACCTCTGTGCGCGTGCGTTCGTTCTGACGAGGGCACGCGTCCTATACACTCTAAACCTTCTGACCTCCGCGCGGCGTGCCGTGCAGACCGATTCGTGCGGAAGCACGCCAGCCGGGTGAACGCGATCGAGAGCACTGGGTCCCCGAGCAACTGTGTGGTTGGACTGGGCTGGCCCAGACCTGGACGCGTTGTGGGGACGGTGCGCTGGGCGGACGCGAGATCCCGCGGCGGGCGACGCGCACCGAGCCAATGATTGCCGAGGCGGGTCGTCTCTGGACGGAGCGCGGGTGGCAGCGCCCGCTTTCTAGTCTCGTCCGACACCGCACAGGAGCGTGGGGAATGGGACGGAGATCTGATTGACGGTTGTGTTGTGGACGTCATGTACATGTCGCGGTCTGTGCTCGCGGTGTGCTTTGCGGGATCGCTGAGCAAGGGCAAGGCCGGGGGCAGCCCTGGGCGGCCGGGGAAGCGAGTGGACGGCCAAGGCCAGCGGCGCGGCGGGCGCGGAGGCCAGCGCGCCGCTCGGACCAGAGGGCGTGAGCGTGCGCCCGGTCGGCCTTTGTCCAGCACCATCTGCCCTGTCGCCGTCGCGTCCTGCATTCCGCACCCCTCCCCGCCGTCGCGTCTGTGACCGTGTACCTGTCGGCCTGTTGGTGTGGTCGCTGCATTGTCCCCTCGCTGGTCGTCGTCACTCCATCGCTGGTCGTGCACCCCTCCTCCTGCCCCCCCGCTCATTTCCCCTTTGTCTCGCCCTCGCTGATACCCACCCTGCTGTCCAACACCACCGTTTCCCCACTCGTTCTTGCTTCCCACCGCCTCGCTTGCGACCTCAGGCCTTCGCCTCGCACACGCTCACCCCGCACCCGCATACACCCACCCCACCCACATCCCCCGGGGGCAACATAGTCGCACCATGTTCTCCTTCCGCAAGAAGCCGCAAAAGCCGACCTCCCCTATCCGCACCTCGCCCTCACTCCCCGAGCTCAGCGCGCAGGGCATCCCCTGGCCCTCCGACCTCGTCGACCTCTCGCAGCTCCCGCACTCTGGCGATGCGCACGTCTCCCCACCCCGCGGCGCCGCGAAGACGTCCTTCTCCGCCGACGTCGCCGGGCCCGTCGCGTTCCACAAGCCGTGGGCGGCCCCGGGCAAGCCTTCGGGGCAGGCTGGGAAGACGATCGCGAGCCTGTACGCGAGCCACCCGCCGGTCGCGTTCGACGGCCGGAAGTCGAGCATGTCGAACCGCTCGCGGCCGGCGCAGAAGCGGAACAGGAACCCGACGACGTTCAACCTCATGGTGCGCCCGTTTGCGCGTTTTCTCTCTCCTTGCGAGCCTTCCGCTTACCGAGACGACGTGGGTGGCGGTTGTGGTGGCGACGGAACTGGTGGTTGGTTGGAACCGGGCACTGGATTGGTGTTGGCGTTGGTGCTGGGGTCGAACGCGCACACAGATCGCCGGCGCACAGGGTACGGGCAAGACGTCGCTCCTCCGCCTCATCCTCGACACTGCGGACATCTCCCCGACTGCGACGGCGGACCAGAAGGCGGCGATGGAGGGCTTCCTGCGCGGCTCGCCGCGGTGCACGGAGCAGATCCAGACCGCGTGCGTCGAGATTTGCGAGAGCAAGTACGACCGCCTCCTGCTCTCCGTCATCGACACGCCCGGGCTCGACTTCCAGGAGGGCCACGAGCTCCGGCTCGAGCGCCAGGTGACGACCATCGTCAAGTATCTCGACGCGCAGTTCGCGGACACGCTCAGCGAGGTGCGTGCTCAGTTCCCTGCATCTATCTTTGCTTCGTGTTCCTTTGCCACCCCTGCCGCTGGGCACGGCTTCTGTGCCTTCGGCGGCAGTGGACGCGTGTGACTTGGAGGACGCGCTGTGTGACGCGCTGAGAAACCACGTCGATATCGACTCTCTTGGCTACGGATCACACCCTCATCATGCCGCAGTACCCCCATTCGTTTCGTACCATTCGTTGTACCGCGTTATGCCGCGTTGCGGCCTATCAGACGTTTTGAGTTTTGGCTTCCCTTGTTCGGCATCACCGCCGGCGAGCACATGAGCGCTAACTGTGCCCGCAGGAGTCCAAAGTCGTCCGTCAAAGTCGAGGCGACCAGCACATTCACCTGTGGGTTCACAGCCCGACCACACATGACATGCTTCTCTGATTCATCTCCGACCCGCAGACTAATCTACATGATCGATCCCGCTTCGATCATGAACGTGTCCGCGCACCGCGCCCACTCCACCTTCCCTAGCAAAACGCGCTCCGAGACGACCATCGGCTACCGCAAGACGGACGTCGCGAACGGCGCCGACGAGTCGGACGATGAGGAGGAAGACAGCGAGAGCACGCTGACGATGTCTCCGGTCGACCTGCGCGTCATCCGTCGCCTGTCCGTGCGCGCGAACGTGCTCCCGGTCGTCGCGCTCTCGGATTCCCTGACTGACGAGACGCTCGCCACGGTCAAGAAGGTCATCCGCCGCGACCTTCGGAACGCGGGTCTTGACTTTGGCGTCTTTGGGCCGACGATGGATGACCCGCAGAGCCCGCAGGAGGAGCCGCGCAGCGGAAGGAACGGCACTGCAGTCCGTGTGGCTAGCGACGACAGCTCAAGTGCCGCGAATGGCGACGCTGCTGGCACCGCACCAAGCACCAACGGGGACGCACCAGTCGCGAACGGCGACAGCCACGCCCTGGAGCCCTCGTCCTCGTCCATCCCCAGCACACCCACGGCCGCTGAAGACCCCAGCCCCGCCTCGGAGGACGCCCGCCCGTCGCGACCGGTGATCAAGCTTCGTGCCACACGCCTGCAGCGGCGGCCGTCGCTGTCGCGGTCGCGGCTCGAGGCCGAGATGGCAATGGTGGACGACACGACGCAGCCGGATATGATGGTGAACGACAACGAGTCCGTCGCCTCCGTCCGCTTCTCCGCGCACATTGTCGCCAAGACGGATCTCATGGACACCCTCCCCTTCGCGCTCATCACGCCCGAGCACGTTCGCCGCCGCCGCGCACTCAAGGGCGCCGTTGCGTCGCCCGTCTCCGCGAACGGGAACGGGAACGGCGCCGCGTTTGCCAGCCTGAATGGGCACGCGGACGACGGCGCGGTCACGCCCTCGGAGGGCCACTCGGGCGCGTACCACTCGATGGTTGCGTCTCCGACTTCGCCCATGTCGGCCACTTCCAGGCACTTCCCGTACCTGCAAGGGCCACCCGCGGATCTGCGCGGGGTGTTTGTTCGCCGCTTCCGGTGGGGCACCGTGGACGTGCTCGACCCTGCCCACTGTGACTTCAGCGCGCTCCGGACGGCGGTACTCTCGACGCACATCAAGATGCTCAAGATTCGGACGAAGGAGGTGCTGTACGAGAAGTATCGGACGGAGAAACTCCTCGCGCGCAGGGCGACGAGGAATATCAGCGAGGACGAGACGAAGCGGTTGCTGGAAGGTGCGTTCCCCCTTGTGCCATCTGGTACGCGCTCTATGCTCATGCGTTCGTGGCGCCAGACCTCGGCCTGTGATCGGCGCGGCCGGTTGCTCGCGCCGTGCTACCCTATCTATCCCCTTACTCTTGTGTATCCCTCCGCATCCAACCTAGCCTTGGAGCGCCTTGCCGTACATACCCGCCAGCCCTGGTGGTCTGTTCGCGCTCGACGCGCCTCGGAACGTGTAGCCGTCCGCCCTCATTATGCTTTATTTGCCGCTCCCATCTCTCGAGCGCCATGCCCCTCCTCCCCCTGTAGCTAGCCCCGCATTCCTCCAGTTCCTCAGTGCCCCCAGTGCTTACGACTCCGCGTATGGCCCTCGCTGCCCGGGGCTCCTCCGTTTGGTTTTCTTCACAACCACTGCTGCTGCCGCACTTTTGCCTCGGTTCGAAAACCGTACACTCGCTCATCCCTCCCCATCTGACTATCCCTCTCTCTCCCTCTCTCCTTGCGTGGCATCTAGGATCTCTGTCTTTCGTCGCCTTTGACTTTCCGTCGCTAGCTCGAAGTTTCCGTCGTTGCTTACGTGGGTCGGATAGCTATGTACGCGCTGACAAATCCAATCTATTGACGCTGCTCCTGCCGCTGCTCCTGCTGTTACTGGCGTTGCATCGGAAGTGCAAAACGTGACGGTAGCGCAAAATCACGATCGTGCTACGCAAAACGTCGGAATGAGCTTTGAATTTGAAGACACATCGAACGACATGTGTCGACCGGCGCGCTCATCCGCATATTCAGCGATGCTTGTGAAACCTGTGAACATGCATGGCATATATTTCGCCAGTCTGAAACTAATTTATAGAGGGCAACGCCTTAGGAGTGCAGTCTCCAATGCTCTGACGATTGGCGCGCAGTCTGCTTGATGGCCAAGTTTCAACATTTCCACGGACACAAAATAATCTCCGAGCTTTGCACATGTGCTCTTCTCGCTCTCCTGCACTTTCATTCCGTTCGCTCTGAAAATATCCATGGAGGTATGTTACACGATTTCAAGTCTATGTGCCACAGCCGAGAGGAATCGAAGGAGATACAGCTCCCCGAGGAAACATCTAACACGTACGGCGCAACGCTGTCACCGCTGTCGCCGTTACTGCTTCTCCTGCGCGACGAGCGCCTCCACCTCCTCGTCCGACAAGCCGTCCAGCCGCTGGAGGAGGTAGTCGACCTCGACCTCCTTCGTGAGCGGGATGATGTAGTGCTCGTAGAGCTCGACGACGCCGTCGACGTCGATCTTGCGCCGCGCGTCGCCGTCGCCGCCGTCGTCCTTGAGCGGCTCGCCGTCGAGCGCGACGTTTTGGGCGTAGAGGTCCGCCTTCTTGCGGAGGCGCTGGAGGAGCACGCGCTCGACGGCGGGCTTGGTGATGAGCCCGTCGAGCGCGGCGCGGTTGCGCGCGCGGATGTGCGGGACGAACGCGGCGGGGTCGTCTCGGAACTTGCTCTCGGACACGAACTTGCCTACATCGCCAGTCGTGCGTTCAGCGCACACGCGCAGACGACGACGGGGACGGGGACGGGGACGGGGGAGACGCACCGTAGTGAACGCGCTTGGAGATCGCCTGGAGGACCTCGAGGTCGACGAACGCGGCGCTCCCGTAGTTCCCGTCGTCCTCGTACTCGGCGTCGCCAGAGATGCCCGCCGCGCGCTTCTGCGCGGCGAGCGCGAGCGTCGCGGCGCGGGGTGATGCGCGGGACGATCTGCTGGGTGTAGAAGGAGAGGATGGACCGGTTCACGTTCACCGTGTTCGGGTACAGGATCGGCGGGAAGGCGAGCGGCTTGAGGATCGGTGGTGGGAGCTCCGCCGGGTCCGTGAACGGATACTCGTCTGGGCTGCGCGGGGCCAGTTCGAGGAGGGGGGAAGCCATAGGCAGTCAGATTGGCACTCGTCTTGACTGGCCCGCAGCAGCGTACGGCATGGGACGGACGGGGACGGGGCTCACCTCGTGTACCTCCTTGCCTTCGCTGCGGCGCACACG
>NW_025954707.1:0-15657 GCF_022376455.1 Epithele typhae | reverse complement strand
TCTTCAAGGGAACGGCATCAAAGATTGAGGCGGTTCGGTGGCTTCGATACGCGACCAGCGCGAGTGGTGGTACGCGCGGGTGGAACGTAGTCGTTCGCGAGGTTGATGCGCGGAGCGTGAGGAGGCGATGGTGATAGCGGAGGCACCAAAGGCGCATGTGCGACAACTGGAGAATGTGCAGTGGAAATTGAATGCGCTGCCGCATGCGCAGACACCGGAGTAATAGATCTAGCTGCAAAGGGAGAGTGTTTTTCGAAAACAATAGAGTGAGGGCGCAGAGCGCGCGGATGACGGCGGTGAAAACGTTCAACGAGTTCATGAACAGCATCGTCGAACGGAAGGTCGCAGAGCGCGAGCCATACACGTTCATCGGGAGATGGAGCATTCAAAAATGAAACAAGGTAATCATAACGCTTACCAATACGTCTTGTGTCGTGGATCTCCGTGATGATAGCGGAGGGGTCCTCGGGGAGTTGCATGGGTGCTGGGTGGGCATGGATGTGGAACTCGGACGGGTCGTGGTAAGGTTCGAGAAGGGAAGTGTTGAAAACGGGGTGGAGACGTGAAAGATAGTGTGGAAGGTCGAGCTCGTACGCGGATGCCCCAATTTTGCGCTTGACAGTGAATGGACCGAGACGGCGATGATCGAGTTTGTCAGAGGGACGCGTGGTGGTGATGTTGCGGCGAAGCAACCAAACGAGGCGGCCAACGGGATAATTGGGGTCAGGTATCGCGCGGAGATTGTGGTACTTAGCTTGCAGCGCTGGGTGTTCGCTAGCTCAGTGCGGAGTTCTGAATGGATGATGTCAAGCCGCTGCACAAGATCGGCAGCAGCGGGACGTCAGAGGGTGTGGTGAGCAAGGGTTGAAAGGTCGGGTGATAACCGAGATTGGCGAAAAAAGGGGACTGCCGGGTGGACGAATTTTCAAGATTGTTGAAGGCGAATTCGGCAAGTGGGAGGTAGTTGGTCCAGTCATCTTGTTGATAGGATGTGTATGCATGTAGGTATGTTTCGAGGGTTTGGTTGGTGCGCTCGGTGAGACCGTCGGTCTGCGGGTGATAGGCGGTCGAGGGTTTGAGGTCGATTTGAAGCAAGGAGGCGAGCGCATGCCAGAAATGCGAAACGAAAACGCTGCCGCGGTCGGAGATGATAGAGTCGGGGAGACCGTGGTAGCGGAAAATGCGGTCAAAGAAGAGGGAGGCGAGAGCGGGAGCGTCAATGGTTTCGTTGCAGGGGAGGAAGTGCGCAGCACGCGTGAGTCTGTCGCAGATAACAAGAATAGAATCGTACCCCTGGGAGCGCGGTAGCTTTACAATGAAGTCCATTGTGAGAGCACGCCAAGGGCGGTCGGGGATTTCAAGGGGTTGAAGGAGACCGTATGGTGTGACGAGGCACCTTGATGCGTGCGCATGTATCACACGCTTTGCAGTACCGGCGAACGTAAGTCGCAATGCCGGGCCACGAGTAGTCGCGTGAGACGAGAGCGAGGGTGCGCGTGCGACCGGGATGGCCAGCAGTAGGAGTATCGTGGCGAGCATGGAGGATGGTAGGACGAAGCGGAGGAGGAACATACAGACGACCTTTGTGAAAGACGAGGTCTTTCTGAACGGCGAAGTCCTGATCACCCCGCACAACGGCCTCACACCAGACGTCATCTGACACGAACGCGGCTTGGAACTGCGCGAGAAGGTCTGCATTGTCAAGAGATAAAGCGGTAAGTGCAGAATGGGTAGACAGAGACGGAATAGAGTGTGGCTTAAGTGAGAACGTACGCTGCTCCGTGAGGAGCACCTTGTGTTGACCGAGAAGGACGTCATCCCCTCTTCGAGGAACGAAGTCCGCACGATGAGACGGAGCGTCTGCGACGTTTTCGGAACCAGGTGCCCATGTGAGATGGAAGTCGTAGTCGGAAAGGAACATTGACCAGCGTGCTTGACGGCGGTTGAGTGGCTGGGTTTGCATGAAGAACTCGAGGTTGCGGTGGTCGGAGATGACAGAGATGGGGTGAGGAGAGAACCCAAGCGCGCATGTCGCGGAAAGTGTCGACAATGGTGAGAAGTTCTTTGTCGTGAACTTCATAGTCGATTTCAGCGGGGGAGAGCTTGCGGGAGAAGTAGCCGACGGGATGGAGAACACCGTCGTCGTCGGGTTGTTGAAGGACGCCAGTGATTGCGAAGTCAGAGGCGTCGGTTGTAATGGTACAAGGGCGTTGTGGTGAGTAGTGTTGGAGAATGGGCGCTGTGACGAACGCGTCCTTGAGCACAGTGAACGCAGAGCGCGCGCGATCGTCGAATGAGAAGGGACGTGGGGAATGGTTTTGGTAAGTTCAGTGAGTGGGAGCGTGTTATGGGCACCATGCGTACGCCTACCCTTTTTCCTTCCCCCTCGTCATCTCCGTCACGGACTATGCCTCGTGCCCTCAGGGGCTACTGTAACACCACCCCTATCCCCTGCCTCCTGCTGCTGCGCAGCCTTGCCTCGGACATACACACGCCTCATGGCAACCTCGCGGTACCACATCCCCTTACACGCCATTACCATGACTCGTACGGACTCGTTGTACATACACCGCTACCTCACCCCTCGCGCACCGTGGCCTCAAGGCCTTTGTACTTATAAGAGGGACGACGCAGCATAGCGCTCCCCATCTTTCGACCTCTTGTATAGCTACGTCCTCTGGCCTAGTGCCAATCTACTCTCTTGCTCGCCTTCTACCTCGCTCGCTCGCCAGTTCACTCGATAGTGCGCTGTGCTCACTCGCGTCGGCATCAAGAGATCTCTCACGGACATAACCACTCGGCGTCTAGGCCTCGTTCCCGACGGAACTCGGACTTCGACGTAACAGAGTGCAATGCGCGAGAACGCGGGGATGAAACAGCGGTAGAAATTTGCGAAACCCAAGAAGGACTGAACGTCCTTGACAGTCGTGGGTTCAAGGCCAGTCGGTGATGGTGTCGAGCTTGGCGGGGTTCATGCGGACGCCGTCAGCGAATTTCGCGTCTCGTAGCTTGTCTAGGATCAGACGAACGTGGCGTTCATGCTCTTCTGGCGTGGCTGAAAAGATTAGAATATCGTCCAAATAGACAACACAGAAAATATCAAGATACTTGTGTAACACGTCTTGGATGAATGATTGGAAAGCGGCGGGAGCATTGGTGAGACCGTACGGCATGACTAAGTGTTTGAAAAGGCCAAGGGGTGTGCGGAAGGCGGTCTTCCATTCGTCGCCGTCCTTGATGCGAACGTGAGAGTACGCGGACTTGAGGTCGAGGACGGTGAAGATCTTGGAACCTTGAACACGGTCGGGAAGGTCGTTGATGAGCGGAGAGGGTAGTGATTCTTGCGCGTGATGGCGTTGAGACCACGGAAGTCTACACAGAGGCGTAGCTCACTGGTCTTCTTTCAGGTGAAGAGGACGGGAGCGGCAGCGGAGGAGGTGGAACGGCGGATGTGGCCGCGCTTGAGATTGTCGGCAAGATGCTTGGCCAGAGCATCGCGCTCGGTGACGCCGAGGCGATAGAGAGGGCCGAAAGGTGGTGAGGTATCGGGGTTGAGATTAATGTTGACATCGTAAGGACGGTGTGGGGGAGGTGGTTAAACTCAGCGGGATTGAAAACTGTCTCTTGATAAGCCCGATACTGAGGTGGTATGGATTCTCGAATGGTGTCCCACTCAGCGGGGTCCATGATGGCATCATAGTGTTGTTGGAAGGCGTCGGAGAGGTCGGAGGAAACCGCATGGCTAGTGGGGTCGAAGGTGAAGGAGGATAGTACGCACGTAAGATCGTTACGAAGGACTTTGGCGAACTTCTTGGCTGTGAGCGTCCTATGTGGTGTCGAAATGGTGATGTGCGAGAGATTGGGGATGAGGGGCAACCAAAGCCATCGGACCCGAACGAGATGACGAAAGGCGACCGAAGCCATCCAACGTGACTGAGGACGAAGAGGCGACATGGTTCAGAGGGATCGCGGCCGTGTGGAGCGAAGTTGAGACGTCGTCCGGTGAGAGTGCGGGGATCTGAGAGATGAATGGAAGTCGGACTGTGAGAGGCGAAGTCGTGAGAAGAGGAGTCATGAGAGGAGGATTTTTGGAGTGGCGAAGACAATGGAGTAGGAGAATTAGAGCGAGAGAGATGTGCATGAGGAGAACAGTGTAAAGTAAGTAAATACGAGACCAATCAATGTCAGGGTTGTGTTTGCGGAGCCAGTCGAGACCGAGAATGATAGGATAAGAAACAGAAACTATAGAAGGTACGAGAATTTCAGAATGATGGTTTTTCAAAGACGGTTTTTGGTGTTTTTGGTGTATAGTAAGAGAGATAATAGATTCTTGAGTAACAAGTCCGGAGGCGATAGGGCGATCATCAACTGCAACTATAGGAACTGGAATGGCTTTGTTTTGTTTAGGAATAGAATGGCGACGTACGAAATCATGAGAAATAACGGAATGTGAAGCACCTGAGTCGATCATAGCGTAAGTGTGAATGGATGTCCGATTTGGAAGAGAAATAGAGACAGGAACAAGGAAATGCTGAGGCGAAAAAAGAGAGGTACCGGAAGCGAAGAGAAATTGTGGAGGAGCAGAGGGAGATGGAGAGGGAGGGAGAGAGGGAACTGGAGTTGAGGAAGTGGAAGCCGGCGGAGGTTTGTTCTTTGTGCGACTGTTGATGCTCCGTTCATCAGCCGGTAGTCACACGAACGAAGGGCGAAGGATCTTACCCTTTCGCCACGAAGGACGGCTTCACCGGCGCACTCGATGCATGAGCAGCACGCGCGATGTTGTGCACCTTCGCGGCGTCAGAGAGATTAGGGCATTGGGCAGCGAGTTCTTAAAGTAGACTATTTTCATAGACTCTGTGAGATCGACATGTGTGAGAAGTGCGAGGAACTGCGCCTTGTACGACGAGCAGGCGCCTCGCTGACAGAGGGACTGGAGCTTGCGCAGGGACGAATTTGTGAGATTGGAGTCCCCGAAATGACCACGTAAGTCCTGGAAGAATGTGTCGGTGCTCATGAGGGCGTAGGGACGGGACTTGATGACCGCGTTGAACCACTCTTTCGGAGAGCCGGGACCGAGGAAGGTGGCAATGTACACAATGCGTCGACGAAGATCGGGGAGTGAGTCGCCCTGGAGCTCAAGTGCCGCATTCATCGAATGAATGAAGGGCTCGACCTCCGCAGCCTTACCTGAAAACATCTCCGGCTGTTTGAAACGTGGAACCGGAGGAGGCTTGGGTGCGGAGTGGGCGAAATTGAGCTGTTGCACCGTGTTTGTGAGTGTCGCCATGTTCGTTGTGAGTTCGTGGATCATGCGAGCATAGACGACAGAGGGATCTTCCGGAGCCCGAATGGGTGAAGGGGGTCGACGGCGGCTTTGTGTCCATCGGCGAAGGGATCAGGGTGGAAGGGGTTGTTTGATCCAAAGTTTGGACCAGGCTGTTGCTCTTGTTGCTGCTGCTGAGCGACGAGCTGAGCGGCGAGCTGAGGATCAACAGCGTGCTGGGATGCGTTCGGGTTCGACATAGCGACGTAGCGGCGTGCCGGGATAGTGAAGCGAACAAACTGTGAGGATCGCACGAAGAGACGAGAAGACGAAGGCCGAAAAGACTGTGTTGTTCGCTGCTCGAATACAGTGTGTGCGCGGAGACTAAGTACTGCTGTAAACAGGAGTACGGAGACTGGAGAATGCGTGCATCGTAATGAACGCTGTCATGGGCATGGCGAGAACACGGAATGTAAGGTAATACAATGAAGACAAAGAATGAATGTAGAGTAATACAATGAAGACAAAGAATGAATGTAGAGTAATACAATGAAGACAAAGAATGAATGTAGAGTAATACAATGAACAGTCGCATGAGAGAACGGAACGGACGCGAGCGCTGAGCTGTGCGTAGCCAGGCCCATGACATAGGGGTACTCGAGGGGTGTCCTGTCGAGCCTGGGTGTTCTGTGTGGAGTCCGTGTTGACTGTTCTTCTATTGTGTTCTGCTATCGAGCAGTTCACAACCTTCTGTCCTGGTAGATGGGTCCTCTGCACTTGAATAAGTAGAGGGTTCAATCTTTCGACCTAATGTTACGTCGAAGTCCGAGTTCCGTCGGGAACGAGGCCTAGACGCCGGGTGGTTATGTTCGTGAGAAGTCTCTTGATGCTGACGCGAGAGAGCACGGTGCACTATCGAGTGGACCGGCGAGCGAGCGAGGTGGAAGGCAAGCAAGAGAGTCAATTGGCACTAGGCCAGAGAGGACATAGCTATACAGGAGGTCGAAAGATGGGGAGCGCTATGCTGCGTCGTCCCTCTTATAAGTACAGAGGCCTCGAGGCCGTGGTGCGTAAGTGATGAGGTAGCGGAAATGTACAAGGTGTGTCCATACGAGTCATGGCTGCGGTACACGAGGGGTGTGTGTGTTGTGAGGTCGCCATGAGGTGGATGCATGTCCGAGAGTGGCTGCGCAGCAGCATGAAACAGGGTTTGAAATGGAGATGAGAGCAGTGATGGTACAGAGTCAGCAAGCATGAGGCGTAGTCCGAGAAGTAGAGGGAGGAGGAGAGGGAAATGGTAGGCATACGCATGGTGTCCGTAACAAGTGCAAATTAGCGCCCAATGCTGTAAAGTACGAAACTTACACTATGATGATGAACTTGTTGATGTCTAGGATGCCTGCAATGTGGGCTGGTGCATGTTGGGTGCATGCTCTGTGTTACTTCGTACTTTCTTTCACCCATTTGTGAGCTTATCATAAGACATTGTGTATGTGGGGAGAGGAAGAGACCCACTTGGGGCAACATGATGTGCTCGTAGTGGGACAGAGAGTGTTCATGGTTCCAAATGAGAGTCCGAAGCACCGGTTTATGCACTTCACAATGACATACAGTGGTGTCTGCCCATCTATTTCTGTGGTGGTTCTGAACACTCTAACAACCCAAAATAATATGCAAAATCTACACATCAGTGTATGCACTATGCACTAGTAACATTTATGCATAAATGGCTGGTAACATGCATGGTTCAGGGCCTGGTGTATGCACAATGACAATTTATGCACAATGACCTTATGCATTATGAACTTAACGACTGTATGGTCATAGCTGTGTAGTTACATGTACCTATGTGACTCATGGGGATGACAGAAATAATAATAATATAATAATAATAAGTACTGCATTCGTTAGATACTAATCTACTGTCTATTGTCTTTGCTAACACTAGCTATTGTAAGCTACAATGTCCTGTGCACTATCATACACTGCCATTTCTGCGCCCTTTCTGATGACTGCTCCAGAACCCATATGTCGACCCATATGCTTCCTTCAATTTGAGTCGGCCCGGGTGTAGCCGGCGCCTCTGCACCGCAAGCAGGCCACTGCCCTGCGCCCACCACACGCACCGCTCCTCCTCCCTCCCACCACCACCTCCGCTCCTCCCATGTCTACGAAACAGGACCGCACAACTACAGAGCGACATGCAAAGACTCTCCGCGAGTTGCTGAAGCTGCCGGACAACAAGACATGTGCTGACTGCAAGCGCAATGGTGCGCCTCTCAAAACCTTTATGTGGGTTTGACTGATTCACCGTCCTCAGATCCTCGCTGGGCCTCTTGGAATCTGTGAGTTTCCACCCATCTTGATGGTGAGCTCAAACCCATAACCTCACTTACAGCGGGGTCTTCCTTTGTATCCGATGCTCCGGCGTCCACCGCTCTATGGGTACCCACATCAGCAAAGTCAAGTCCGTCGACCTCGATGTCTGGACACCCGAGCAGATGGCCGTGAGTCTCGTCTTTATTCTTGGCGCGGTGTGTGTTTTAAACTCCCTGTATCGCCCCAGTCGATCCAAAAGTGGGGCAACCGGAGAGCAAACGCATACTGGGAGGCCCACCTCAGACAAGGCCACGTCCCACCCGACCAGTACGTCCGCACCCCCTCCTCCTCCCGCGCCCGCGATCTCACATCGCACCCCTCGCTCTCCCCGCACCCCTTCGCCCGCGCAGCAAGATGGACTCGTACATCCGCTCCAAGTACGAGTCCCGCCGCTGGGCACGCGAGGGCCCGCCCGCCGACGACCCCTCCGTGTACGACGGCGATGCGCCCGCGCCCGTCCCCACCGCTGCCCCCACGCCCGCCGCACCGACCCACCAGGCCCGCACCCCTTCCGTCTCCTCCGTCTCCTCCGTGAGCGCGCGGACGACGCAGACCCAGCCCCAGCCGCGCCAGCTGCTCTCCACCGCCCTCGCGGCCTCGCGCCAGAGCCCCGCCCCGCCCTCGCTCACGCCCCCCGCCGCGCAGCCCTCTCCAGCTGCCGCCCCCGCCCAGCCGGCCTCGGCCGCCGTCGACCTCTTCTCGCTCGACTTCCACGCCCCCACGAGCGCGTCCCCCGCCTCCACCCCCGCGGCAGCCGGGCAGCCACAGAAGGACGTCCGGGCGGAGATCATGTCCCTCTTCTCCACCGCCGCGCCTGCGCAGAACGCGTTTGCTCAGCAGCAGCAGCAGCAGCAGCCGGCCCAGAACGCGTGGGCCGCGCAGCCGCAGGGCCAGTTCGGCATGCAGATGGGCGGCGCGGCGGGCATGAACATGAGCATGAGCGGCATGGGCGGCATGAACGGCACGGGCGGAATGGGCGGCATGCAACCGCAGGCGAACGTGTGGGGGCAGCAGGCCCAGCAGCAGCAGCCGACGAGCATGATGGGCAACGCCGGCGTCGGGATGTGGGGCGCCAGCTCTGGCTGGACCGCACCCCAGCAGCAACAGGCCCAGCAGCAGTCGAACATATGGGCGACGCCCGCGCCTGCCGGCCAGGCGAACCCGTTCTCGACGAGCGACGTGTGGGGTATGCCCGCGGCGGGGACGGCGGCGAACGGCGCTGCTGCACAGAAGAAGGACGACGCGTTCGCCGACATCTGGGGCGGGTTCAAGTAGGCGGAGCCGTTCAACGACAAGTTCGGAAGCTTAGAGCCTGGGGTTCCCTAGACGTACGGTGGCGCGTAGACCCACTAGTACCTCGCCCTGCGTTTTTGTCATCCGGTACAATTACACCTGACTGCACATGCCCTGTACGTTTGTAATTGTACACATCCGTATCCTCATTCCCGTCCACACCCCGTCTCATTTTGAGGGTATCACGATTACGCCAAGCCGAGGTCCTAAACCTACCGTCAGCGTCGACTCCAGCACGCACCGCACCACCGCGTCTCACCTTCTCGATCAGCCGGCGCGCGATCGGGTGGAACGCGAGCTTGTTCGCGTTGAACACCTCGACCGCGAGCTCGCGGTTCGCCCGCGCGATCGCGCGGAACGTCGGGCGACAGAACTTCATGCGCCCCGCGAGGATGCCCGTGCCGTCGTTGCCCGTGACCCACTTGGCCGCCGGCGCCGCGTACCCCTTCGCGGACGGAGACGCGGGGTCGAGCAGCGCGACCTCGTAGAAGCGCCAGCGGAGCTCCGCGTTCGTGGACGAGGCGAGCGAGTAGACCTCGCCGAGTAGATCGATGTGGCTCGAGGGGAGAGCGGGGAAGGACTGAAGGCGTTCGAGGAAGACGACTGCACGGAGAAAAGAGGGGGCGGAGGTCAGCCGAGTCGTAGGCGTGGCGAGCGCGAGCAGGATGGACATACTCTTTTGGTTGGCGTTGAACTTTTCGACGTCGCTCGCGCTGAAGGAGAGCTTGGAGACTTCCTCAGAACGTGTGGCGTCCCACCTCGCCGCCAAGGCATACGCGTCCGTCGCAAGGGAGAGATCGTACTCCATCTCGTCCGGAAGCTCAAGGCCCTCTCCGTAGAACCATTCCTGAAAGCACCGGAGATGAGGGCGTTTGTGTCGAATAGAAAACACCGAGACAACGTACATCCCACTTGATTCCATCCAGAGCCTTGATCTTCTCCTCGCCTCCATGCTTGCTCCAGTATCCGTACAAATGCTCCTTCCACTGCTCCGTAGTGATACTCTTGCCCATGAACGTGTGCACGTAGTCGTACACGTACGGAAGGAATACGTCCAGCCCGCCGAGCGTGCGCTCGAGGTGGAGGATGAAGTTCGAGCCCTTCTCGTACGGCACGGTGCTGTACGCGTCGTCCGGGTCCTCGCCCTCGTCAAAGTTGATGACGAGGCGCTGATACTTGGGCTTGTTCACGTACTGCTTGAGCGCTTGCTTGAGCGAGTTGTACCCGATGAGGAAGGAGAAACCACGGTCGGCGGGCGTGTGCAGACGCTCGAGGAGGACACGCTCCATGTAGGTCGTCCAACCCTCGTTCAGCCAGAAGTGGGTCGAGTTGGCTTGGCTGTGAAGATAAGACGGTCAGGACCGCGTAACGGAATCGAAAGGACCGATGGAACTCACGTAACGCCGTTGCCGAACCAAGAATGCGTGAGCTCGTGGACAACGACGTCAACGAGGGTGCGGTCACCGACAAGAAGGGCTGTTTGAGCGTAAGCATGTATGCGATGCATCCTGCAACCCTGGACCTACTAGGCGTGAGGAACGTCAAACAAGCGTTCTCCATTCCACCGTAGGGGAAGGATGGAGGCAGTACGAGGACATCGTAAACACCGAAGCGGTATGGTGGCAGGATCGTCTCGGCCGTAGACAGGAACCTGTGGTGCATACAGTCAATCCACCATGCCGGGCAGATGGAAGGAAAAGCTAACCTGCCGACATCCTCGCTGAACTCCCAGTAAGCAGCGTCAATGAGCTCAGGCTCAGCCCAGATGCCGATATTCCAGTCCTTGCCCTCGACTTTGGGGAACGCGCGGTAACGGAAGTTGCCGGCCGCGATAGCGATGAGGTATGTGGGGATGGGTATAGGCTGCAGCGCAGACGATTTGCATGCGGTGAAGAGAAGAGCCGAGACGGACACACCTGTTTGTACTCGTAAACGACGACATCCTTGCCAATCTCCTTCCCATCGTGTGCGGGGCCCGTTGGCGGAGGGGAGACGCGGATAGCAGAGAGCAATGTGGGAAGGACGGAAGCGACTTTGGCAGTGTAGGTCTGGCCGGCGGTCGGGTGATGCGGAGAGTGAGGGGAGCATGGACACGCACTATCTTCGCGGAGGCGGTATCCTGGAGGGGGGCCATGCTGCGGGCATAGATGGGCTGGCACTGGCTAAACATGAACGGGAAGGTCTTTCCCTGCGTTTGCCTGCGATGTGCGGAGATCAGAATCGGGCTGAAGGCGCATGATCGGTGAGACGGACTGCTTGTCGAGCCATTGGACGGCGGTGCACTCGTGGGTGGTGCTGTAGTGGACGGTGAGGTGGACCTTGTCGCCCGCCTGGCGATTGATGGGCAGGTGGATGCTGAGCGGTGCACCCATGACCTCATGGTGCTTGCCGAGCGTGAACTGCATCGGCAGTCAGCGGGCGGAGGCCAAGGAGCGACCAAGAGCATACATCGCCTGGCCGGCCCTCGACGATCACTTTGGTGACATCGAGATACTGGGTGTCAAATCTGGCGAGCGGGCGGTGAGAGGCGAGATGAAGAGCATGCTGGGCTAGGTACGTACACAACCTGCTGCACACCGGGGGTGTTCACGCGGAGAGTGTGTGTCGCGGTGCCGGAGATGGTCTGTGTCTGGAAGTCGAGGGTCCAGTCGAAATCGACGTGCTCGGAGACGACGTCGTGCCAGTTTGACTGGGATGCGGCATCGATGGGCAGCACGGCAGCGGACATGGCGGCGCGAGGCTGGGCGTAGCAAGACGGTGGCCGTCGCGTCTGGGCGGGCGAGGCTGGGGTGAGCTCTCGATCATATCGGTCGCTAATCTACGCGCCTTAGAATAATTATTTGCCGCGGTTGCCTCCTCGTGCCGCGCGCAGACACTGTTCCCTCCTGAGCCTCCTCCATGGCCCCCAAGGCTGACAAGATCGGCTCACTGCTATTCTGCCCCACCTGCGGCACCCTCCTCAACCTCCCCCAGGACGGCGAGTTCGAGGTTCTCTGCGAGCAATGCGGCCACATTGAGCCCGCCGGCTGTGCGTCAAGCCCGTCCCGACCGCATCTACTGCACGCTGACCGCACCCGCCAGCGTACGAGAACATCGAGATCGTCACCAGCTCGCACCCGGAGGCCTTCCCATCCCCGCTCCGGCAAAAGCGCAAGACGCAGACGAAGGTGCACGCCGCAAACGAAGACCTGCTCAAGGTCGGCTATCGCCTCGTGTTTATCTCCCTGCTCCTCGCCTGACCACCCCCATCGCCCGGCAGGTGACGGAGAAGTGCCCGGAATGCGGACACATGGAGGCCTACTCCAAGGAGGCACAGGTGCGTCGTCCTTCACCCGCTCGCCCATGCCAAGCGCGCCAACCGACGGGGCTCGCAGCTTCGGAGCGCGGACGAGGGCTCGACGATCTTCTACACGGTGCGTGCGCCTCGCATATCCGACGAGAGCACGGCGGACTCACCTCGCGCGCACGCCCCCGCAGTGCGTCAAATGCAAATTTGGCTGGCGGGTCAACAACTAGAGCCGGCGCCGGAATCCGTGCACACCAATCCCGCGTGTCCGCCATCCGAGCCCATGCGGCCGCAGCCAGGCGCGTTCGATTGCTACACGTACACGCCAACAGAGCAGAAGAGGGCCACGACGCCGAAACCGCCCAACACGCTCGCCGTAGACGCGACAACCAGCTCCCGGGCCGGGATGCTCGCTTTGGGCAGGCTGGGTGAAGGAGACGAGGGAGGTGTGAGCGAGGGTGTAGCACGGCAGGTAGCTGAGAAAAACATACGTCGAAAAGTAGAATGCGAGGCTGAAGGTGGCACTGAGGAGCACGAATGCGAGATAGGGAAGGAGAGCGACGGGGACCGCGGGCGCGAACGCCGGGACGGTCTTATGCAGCGCCTGTGGAACGGTGAGCGGGGAGAGAGGACGGGGAGGGTGCGGCGGACCTGAATGCTGGCGTAGTCGTCCATGGGGGCGGAGGAGAGATCTGGAGCCGCCGTTGCGGGGCGCGGTGGGCAGGCTGACGGCCGTCCTGACGCACGCGTGGCGCGGGCAAACACGCGTCATCAAAGCCCATATCAACCCGTCGCGCTCCCTCTGCCCTCTCCTCCTATCCACCACCTTCCCCACCCACACGCCCCGCACACGACCGCTCACGCCCACGGTATGTCCCCCTCTGCCCCCCGTCTCCCGTCCCTGTGCACGGCGTTCAACCGCCCGCCACTGCCAGATGTCTGCCACCCAAAAAGTCCAGCAACACCCCGCCTTCATCCAGGCCCAAGACAAGGCCAACTACTACGTTAACCAACTCGACAAGGAGGTTCGTGCTCGTTTTCTCCGCCCCCTCATACGGCGGGCGGGCTTGATTGCAGCCGGGGACTGATTGGGCGACTGCGGCTGCCAGCTGTCCAAGTACCCGCTCCTCAACACTTTCGAGCAGCGCACGCAGGTGCCCAAGAGCTATGCCTTCCTCGGAGCCTCCGCTCTCCTCGTCCTCCTCCACTCGGTGAACGCCTTCGCCGCCCCGATCTCGAACCTCGTTGGCTGGGCCATGCCCGCCTACCTCTCGATCAAGGCCCTCGAGAGCCCCGGCCACCAGGACGACATGCAGTGGCTCACCTACTGGGTCATTTTCGGCTTCTTCACCTTCCTCGAGTCCTTCGCCGGCCGCATCGTCCTCTACTACCTCCCCTGGTACTTTGCCTTCAAGAGCCTCTTCATCCTCTGGCTCCAGCTGCCGCAGTTCCGCGTGAGTTATTTTATCGGCGTCTGTTGCCATCTTGCGTCATGGCGTCTCGCTGACGGCATGTGTTTGTTCTCTCCCAGGGCGCGCAAATGCTCTACGGCACCGTCGTCCGCCCCGTCTTCGCCAACCTGAACGGCAAGGCCACTCACGCCCCCACCCAGTCGGAGCCCGTCACCGCCGACGGCCTCCGGGACCGCGTTGGGTCCTCGGAGTAAACGCCTGACTTAGACCGCGTCCGTTCCCGTTGTTTCCGCTTCTCGCCTGACTCGGACGTTCGTTATCATAGTAAATGGCTGTACGAGGGGCTCGGTTGCTTGCGACAATAACCTTGATCACGCGTATCTCTTTCCTGTCTGTCTTGTTTTCAGCGCGGGGAGTGGAGGAGCATGGTGTGCAGTACCTTATGACCCTTACGGTGATGTAAATCAGTACTCGGCGACCCGGTAATCGACCGCGACGTTGCGCTGTGCTACACGATTAACCGTGCGTGAAGGACGTTGCTCTGCGGCCCGGCCCACGAAGCTTGAAGGTTATGTCGGCGTGTAAGTACTCCGTCACAGGGCTCGTCGCCCGGTGTTCAAGCACGGACCGTCTTTACACCCAAGTGCTCCTTCCAGCCAACCACCCTCATCGATCGCCATGATGCACAGGCCCGCAAGGGCTGCCGCATGTCCAGGTATCTCGCCCACTACACAACAGAGCTCAACCGGGCAAAGCTGCCAAGTCACCGCTTCCGCTTTCTACCGTCTTCCCCTCGGACGCAAAACCTGAACCGCAGGCCACGCCGCGTCTGCGCCGCACGATCTGTGCGACGACGCGCAAACGGTCCCCGCCAGCAGACGTCTCGAGGCGGTTCGCTCTGCGCCCCCCACCGTCCCAATCGGCGGTCCTCCTCGAACCAAGCGTCGGCGCGCCTGGCATTAAGACCGTAAGAGCGCGACTCGGGCATGGAAGCTCGACAGACACACGCGTGGCACGCAGGGGTTCCCGTTCGGGCACGGTGGAGGTTCGGGGTGGTTCGGTGGTGGAACGAGCGGACGACGCGGGGGCTATGTGCGCGGGTACGGTTGCGGGGGGCGTGCGGTGGTCGAGTAGAGTACGCGAGGCAAAATAAACGAAGTTCAGCCCAAAGTCGACATGGCGCGGGACGTGCGCGGAAATATAAACGAGAGATCCCAAAGTACTTATCAACGGGGCGGGTAGAAGGGACGTCGTGGGAGGGAGACGCGGGGGGCGCGGGGGTGAGGCCTTGAGGGATGAAGGACGAGGATAATGCGCAAGCTATAATCCAAAACCATAACTAACCTAGGTAGTAGTACATAAACGTCGCGCGCATAATACGCAAGGTCAAAAGGGTCACTAAAAACCAGAGCCAAGGTCAAACGGGCCGCGACGTCCAAAGACGAGTGAGTCGGTGCGAGATGAGGTGGAGCGAGGGGTAAAATATACAACAGCGGAACAGCAAGGACAATTGATACTGGGGGACGAGACAGCGATGCAGTAGTATAGGATAGAGATTCGGGGGGCGAGGCGAGCGGCGGACGAGACCAGGGATTAAGAGGAAGACGCGTTATAGATAAGGATGTTTTGGACCTTGCAGGATGACTTGAGTCGGGTGATCATCCTTGATCTCTTCGTTGCGACTTCTCTTGTTCTCTCCGATACTGGAGATACGTCCTGTGGGAGCGTTGCGCGATTAGATAACACAGCAGAGAGGCTAGGCCGCGGTCGCGTGACGCGGAAACACGAATGCAGCGGAAGTGGACAGTACTTACAGCTCGTCCATTTCTCGACTGCTGTCTTTTACGCGCATGTGGATCATCGGCAGTGCGAACACGAGACCCGCGACGAGCAGGACCCACGTCGAGATGAAGAGGTTCATGAACCTGGGCGCAAAGCGCGCACGTCAGCATCCTGTCGACCAAGCTCCGCATGAGCAGCTTCGACGGAACTCACGGGACCTTCACGGCGTCTGCGCGCCAAAC
>NW_025954706.1:0-15740 GCF_022376455.1 Epithele typhae | reverse complement strand
GGTACGCTTTGCTGCGGCGAACATGAGCACACACAGACAGCGGCGGGCAGGGGTACACGGGTGGCGCACCTGATGTCCTTGAACTTCTCCTCGGCGTCGGGCGATGGGTTCTTGTCGGGATGGTACTAGTTCGTGCGCGCCGCCACACAGGCAGCATCGCGAAACACAAGGGGAAGTGGGCACGAGCGTGAGGACGCGAACGTACATACGAGAAAACGGAATACGGACCTTGATCGCCTGCTTGCGGTACGCCTTCTTGAGGTCCGTATCGTTCACATCTGTCGGCACGCCGAGCTGCACGCGCGACGTGGATGAGCGAAGGACGAGAGGAGGGGAGGGACGACGGACGAGGTCATAGTACTCGGTCTCTACTGGCGCCATGCCGAAAAAGCTGGACGGGGCTGGAAATCGGCCGTGTGATCAGGATCGAGGGTCGGGCGAGGCTGGCGGCGAGACGGGTCGGGCAAGCCGGGGAGAAAGGCAGTCGTGCGGGCGGGTGGGGGTCACGCGGGGAGGGAGGAGAGGGTGGTGGTCGAGGGCAGACGGACGAGGGCGAGCACGGCTGCGAACGGCTGATGGCACCGCGGCACGTAATCGGACGTTATGACATCGTCCGCTAGCGTGAGGGCGAGGCTCGTCCCCAGCTGACTCCATTCGAGCAGAACTTCTTTGCTCGTCGTCAGCTCGGCCTCGGGTGCCTCAGTATGCGAGGTGACTACAGAATACTCGGTTGGCACAAACTGTGAAAACCATAGCATGTTTCCACAGGATCATGTCAAGGAGGAAGTGCCGACTATCACCGCCCATGATGATATCCATGCGTCTTATTGTAAAGTAGTTGCTTTGAAGGCACTGTGACTGAGGGGCTATCGCTCAAATGGCATGTGCCTACACGAATTCAGGTTAGGAGGTCAAAAATTGCACTCAAGAGAGAGAACGGGAGAGGCGATGTGGATCAAACACCCGATTCCGATTCCGTTGCAGGCGCGGCCCCTCGGCCGTAGCTTTCCGTAGCGCGCGTGGGAGGAAGTGCCGCGACCAGAAGCTCCCCGCGCCCCGCCCCCTTTACATATAAAGAAGCACATCAATGGAATCCACAGTGGACAAGATACGCGCACGAGGTCTCTCGAGGGTTTCGTCACGCCTGTGGTACCAAGGCGACATGCGGCGACGGAGAGTCGCAAATATTCATGGTACAGGTACTGTTCAAAACACGGACGCGCCCTCGCGCGGCCTCCTCCCTTTTTCCTCGGGGATCGCGCACGTTGCGTTCGTGTCCCACGCACCGGTCACAATGGACGTACGTTTGGAGAAACTGCAAAGCCGGTATGACTGGGCCTCGGTTGTGACCCATCCGCGAAATCGGTTTTTGGCCATCAGAATGGAGCCCCGATTTCATTGCGATTCCATGCGCAAAATCGGCCACGGAATGAATAATACGAATTCAGATGGAGTCAGCCACGGCCCAGAATTTGGCCACGGAATCCATCCCATTTACCAGGCACAATGCACCTAGCTAACGAAGATACAACTGCACGACGCCAGACGGATATCAGGTATTGGTATTGGATAGGCGGCTTACTTCTACTATTAGTACTACTACACACATTGGGTTATCTCTGCCGGCTTCGTATGATGCAATGCTCAGTGCGTATAGTATGTGCGAGTATGCATGGTAGCTCGCGTGGGTGGGGACAAAGGAGAGACTCTAAGTAGCTACAGCGATGCAGTCTGCGTGGTATGCGGTGCGCGAGAATAAGTAAGGTGTGAGTGCGGGCGCGAATGAAGGTGATTAGGAGACGACACGGCAGCCGAGTGATCGATAGATAGGACCGTGTGCAGCAAGCGTCCCAGAGAGACAGAAACAACAACTCACTGGTTGGCCAGGTCCTGACGACCCAGCCGAGGGGCCAGAGCGAATAATATATGTACGAACCAGACTCTAATGCACACGAGCTAGCGCCCGTCGTGTGAGGTCCGACCATCCGTGCTCGTCGAGAAGCGCACCGCCTTCCGTGGGGTCAACGGTCTCGACGCCGACTCTCCGTCCGACGACGTCCGCCCGGCGGGACTGTCCGCTCTCGCACCCGCGACGAGACCACCTCCTTTGCGGCTCGGCAGCAACCGGAGCAGCTTCCCGTGGAACGACGTCGGCATGCCTCCCGCGCGCGCCAGCGCCGAGTGCGGCGTCGCGGGCACGCTCGACGTCTGCGTGGTGAGGGTGGAGAGCGACGCGTCGGACGCGGACGTGGCGAGCGTCGCGTTCTCGCTGCTCCTGGTGCCTGAGGCGCCTAGCGGGCCCGGCGGTCTTGGAGTCTTCTTCATCGACGACCGCGCGGGGGGCGGGGGGAGGACGACGGCGGACACGGACGCGCGCCGGACTTGGGCGGAGGGACGGGTGAGGGGGAGCGCGCCGGGGCGCGTGCCGTCGGCGGAGGGATGGTGGTGGTAGTGTGGCCGGTGGGCGTGCGGGGAAAGAGAGACCGCCCTGGGCTGGGGAAGAAGATGTGGGGTGCGCGAGATGTGGAGGCCCATCGCGATCTGCTCGATGGTGGGGCGCGGTGCATGGCCGTGGGCGTGCACGGCGAATGGAGAGGGACTTGGCGGCAAGGTCTCGGCAGCGGTCGAGTACATCCCGTGCGCCTGCACCGTCACAAGGCACGACGCGAAATCACAACGGCAGAGGGAGGACGTAAGGAAAACAGAGGGAGGGGTACGCGAAAGACACGCACCAGGGGACTGTGCTCGCGTTTCTTTGGGGTACTGTTGGCGGAGAAACGCCTCATGTGATGCATGATTCTCGTCGCAGCGCCGCGGGGGGTGGAGGAGCTTGGGGACGAACTGTCGTCCGAGGTAGATGGGTGGTCGTGCATGTCCCAGGGGTCTGCACGAGCAGTGCAGGGGCTCAGGCTGTGGGATGGGGCAGGGCGGGGAGTAGCGGACGTACCATGTTCATTGGGGACAGGCACCGGCCTGTGCTGTCTTCGACGTCCGTTGAATATAGAGGCCATGGCGGCGCCGTGGTGGGTTGCAGGTGGGCGATGGTGGAGGTGGGAGGAAGAGAGAGAGTAAGAGGACAGGCAGGAAAAGTGCTTGGGGAAAGGAGAGATGACGACGGAAGAACTCGACGGGCGTGCCAGTCACGCGAGCTTGTCCCAGTGGCTGCACACGCAGTTTCACCTGCGTTTCCCAACACGTGCGAAATCGCATCAACCAATTCCCGTCCAAGAGGCTGTGCCAGCGTGTCCCTCCACCCACCCGACTTCCGACTTCCAGATAGCAGGTGGTCTCTTGAGGATATTCGAGCGGCCTGTAGCTAGTGGCCTGCGCACAATGAGTATGCTTTGAACTTGGACGGCCCTCGGACTGTGTCCCGACCATGACATGATGTCATCATCCCGCTGACACCAACCGGTCCCAGCCACTGGGCGTTTCCGTGTCCAAAATAGGATTTTCCGGGTGCCGGAATAGGAACACTTGCGCAATCTGCGGTCCGGACGCTCTGCTTACTTCGCTTCGTCCACCTCGACTACCTCGGACGGCTTATGCATACCTTTCCCCCATACATCTCTACCGCGTTCCTCTGTAACCTCCAGCACGCAACACAGAACCCATGGAAGCAGAGAGCAGCCCGTCTAGCGCCCCATTCGGCCTCACGCTGACCTACCGCGGCGCCACACACGCACTCTCGCTCCGCCCCGACTCCACGCTCGCAGACGTCCACGACCGCATCGAAGAGCTCACCTCCGTCCGCCCCGTGAACCAGAAACTGATCTACAAGGGCAGCAAGAAGCCCCCGCCTCCAGCACCCCTCACGACATCTCCCTCCTCCAGGCCGGGCTCGCGGACGGCACGCGCGTGCAGCTCGTCGGCCCGACCGCGGGCGAGCTCGACGGCTTCGAGGCGGCAGAGAGCGAGCACCGGCGCCGCGAGCGCATCCTCCGCGAGCGCGCACGGCGCGGGACTGTCAAGGTGCGCCCTTCCTCCGCCTCCTCTTGCGCTTTCCCCCCATCCCCGCGAGGCGGTGTGCGTTGCATGCCAGTGGAGCCGTGGCTGACCTCCACACGCACAGGTGCGCGCCACGGGCCCGTCCCCCGCCGAGGCGAACGCGGCGCAATACACGTTCCACCAGATCCAGCCGCTGCCGCACCTGCCCGACCCACCCGCTGCCCGCGCGCTCCTCGCGCGGCTCGCGGCGGACCCAGCGATCGTGCACGTCATGCGCAAGCACCGGTTCTCCGTGGGGCTCCTTACAGAGCTCGCGCCGCACGAGCAGCCGCACCTGCTCGGACTCAACGTGAACGCAGGGCAGGCGATCAAGCTTCGGATAAGGACAAACCTGTACGACGGCTTCAGGACGTACAAGGAGGTGCGGAGGGTGCTGTGCCACGAGCTGGCGCACAACGTGTGGGGGGACCATGATAACAATGTGAGTCTTTAATTTTGTCACGGTTCGCGCGCGGAGGAGGGAGACGGGGAGGGAGACTGACGGTGCATTTTGATAGTTCAAGGAGCTCAACTCTACGCTCAACCGGGAGGTCGCAGAGTTCGAGCGTGCGCAGGCTGCTGGGACACATCACCTGGGAGCGCATCCAGCTTCGACGGTCCGCGGCCTGCCCTTGAGGCGGAAGCACAAGAGTATTCTCTCGGTGGCGCGTATGCTCTCGGAGGTTCGGGTGTCAGTAGCGATACTGACTCGCCTGAGGAACGACGGCGGAAGATGCTAGAAGCTACTATGAATCGGCTCAAGAAGGAAGAAGAGGAGATGGAGGACCGATGTGGGACTGCAGGGCATTGATATCTCTATGCTATCTTGTAAGCGTGTCATGATAGATCGATTTCGCTCCTGTCTGACTCGTTTGCTTGAGTATTTGAGTCATCCAAGTATTCATATGTAAACTGGGGGCTTCGTATTGCTCTTCTGCCGTCATTTTGCGCGAGAGGTGCTCTGAGGGTCGCTCGACCCAGACAGCAGGATGTCTCCACGAGGCCATCACCCGACCCCAATACAAGCGATCGCCCAGCACTCCCACACAGCTGTGGTCTCATAGCTTCGCTCTCGACATGCTTGTTTTCCTCACTGGCATTCTCTACCCTGAACTCGCGCCCTACACCAAAGAGTCCCTCAATCTCCACCCGACACATGATGTGGTGCGTCGGCGGGCCTGCAAATTTCCATCTCGCGCCCTTTGATGCTGAACCAGGACGTTGAGCTGAAGATCGCTTTGGTACGCAACCCCGTTCATGCCACTCACACCCTTTTCGGTTAGCCCGATATTCCGGGAATAATGGCCCCTTGTGCTGGGGCCCGTCCATCGGCTTGATTCACAGGCGGTGGTTCAGGATTAGGCTGGTACCGAGCCTAGTTCAGGATATGCTGCGATCTTCTCCGCCCTCGATTCCTAGGCGCGGGCGGCCGAAGACCCCTGTCAATGATTTCGGAGGATCATGACTCGACACGCATAATTCTTATCTGATGTGAGCCACCACGCGGCGCGGGCTATGGCTGCAAAATCCCGCGCATGAGCACAGAGTCAACTTCTCTTTCCCTCGACGCCCACACTTCGGAGCGGTCCGTTGACCGCAGCGTGTCGCAAGAGGCCTTTACAGTATGCGCCCACCCAGCTGAGACAAGCGCCGCGCATCTGGAGTGGATCATGATGCGCGTTCAAGGTTCTTCTCCTTGCCTCCCCCCTCGAAACTCTCCAGGAAGACTCTGGTGACATATCTCCGCTATCGTGTCTCGAAGAAACCGCTTTTGACCGGCACCATCCACATTCTGTAAAAACGCGCTCAAGCCTAGTATGTCAGAGACAGCGACGGAGGATCTAGTGGCTCTTCGAGCGAAGGTGGGTATCCTATGTCACGTATTCCGCCGTTGATTTCTTATCGCTACACGGTTAGCTTCCACCCGACCTTCCCACCTGGCGAGGCGCGGATGTTGCAGTTTGGGACTTGTTGACCGACTACTTCAGCTCGCGTGGATACGAGCTATGGCAAATTCTGATTTCTGGCATCTTGAGACAGTCTGCGCCTCCAGGACCTGTGATGACCGCTGGCTATGGAAAACATCTTCATCACGACATAAATACCTGGCACCCTCTTTTCACTCTGAGCTGCGGTGTGAGTTGCATATTGTCTTCGTGTTCTCACGTTGATAACAACATTCCCCTATAGACATCCGCACTCCGTGCAGCTCGTTCCAAGGCCCGTGATCAAGACGTCGTCATTCGTGTCGTTCAGGCCGGCGCTGAGGAGATCGCACACCTCTCTGTCATCGAATTCCTTGGGTCCGAGCCTATAGCGTCCATCAGCACGAACCATACTCTACCGGTCCTCGAACTCATCGAGCTCAGTGATATAGTATTTGCCATCTTCCCTAAGGCGGGTCCGGATTTGATAGGTGTATTGAATCCTCCGGCGCACAATTCCGTCGGAGACATCGTCGACATAATCATGCAATGCCTAGAGGTTCGTCGCGCCTCTATCACCTCACTGTTAGACATGATCTGACCACAAATCCGTCAGGCACTCAACTTTCTTCACCTCAACGGGATTGCGCACAGGGTATGTCGGAAATCTTGGCCACGGGAGTGCTCAGCGTTCTAACACTTGCGATGCAGGACGCACACAAAGACAACTTCTTGATCGACTACTACCCCCAATCACTCGTCACGGACCCCGTTCGAGTGGGTCACCCTCGCGTCTACTTGCACGACTTCGAGTTCGCATGTGGCTTCCCACAGGACACCCCTCCTGAAGAGCAGGTGTGCGCGGGCCCGCTCTACGGCGGGACGGTATCCAAGAGCACACCGGCCCACCATCGGAGCTCTCCGGAGGTGCTCACGGGCGAGCCGTACAGTCCGTACAAATTGGACGTGTGGCAGCTCGGCACGAGCTTCGCAGAGTTCAAGGTGGGTCTCGGAATCGCACCCGTGCCGCTTGTCGTCGACTGATGACGAGAGTCCCAGTCCACCATACCCGCCATCGACACCGCCCTTGAGCGTTTGCGCGAGGTTGACCCGTCAAAGCGTCCGACGGCGTATGAGGCGTTGAAGGAGCTCACTGATATCGTCTCCTCGATGGCGCCTAAAGATCTGCTTATCGCCCCAGACTACTCGTTCTTAGCTTCGGATATATGGCGGAAGAGCGAGGCGTAGTACCGTAAAACTTAGCCAGCCTGACCGGGAGAATAGCGCCCTCAACCTAGACGGCAAACGTGATCTCGCACGGGAGCGCTTCAGACGCGGTGTCGTTGTCGGTGACCGAGGTTGTGGTGCTGCACGGAGACGTGCAAAACTTGCAGAGGGCTCGGGGAGGATAGTGGAGGCGCCATCGGAGTATGGTGCAGTGTGATCGTCGTCTGTCCGGGTAGTAGTCAGGGAGGCGAACGTGGCGACTGGGTTTGACTTGGCTTCACATGGTTGTCCGAGAGTGGATCCGGGACTTCGCGCTCATTCTGAGGCCTGATTGCGTATACTACCTACCGGACCCATGTTATGGTCAACTAATCGACACGCTAAGCTGCACGCACGGGCGACTTGGTCGTTCAAAGACGAGCGACGACCACTCGGAAAGTGCGATGACCGAATGCGGAGTCGTAGAATGACAATTCCAATTCGTTTATCTAGCTTACATGGCGCACACCGCTCTCAACTATGAGGTGGACGGAAGTTCGGAGTGTTCGTTGTCAACAAAGTTCATGTCGAACATGTCTGTCGCGTACTCATAGTTGGTGATTCAGCATCTCATACCAGGACGATAAGAGTTTAGTGGCGCACTCACCTGGTACGCATCGCGAAACGCAGAAGCCATTTGTTTTTTACCCACACCACCACATCCACGAGCGCCGAAGGGTATACATCGAGAGGGACGGACGCTAGAGGCATAACCGTCGAGCGGACGAGTGCAGAGATCGCTCCAGTGAGAAGCCAGCAAGTATGCTCTCCGCGGGCCGCAGTTTCCCGTGCCTCAGGTCTGCCTCCAGTTTATTCAGCTCCACTTCCATCCAGCTTGTCGTTTGGAAATGGCAGTGGCATGTATGGGACTTCCACTTCCTTCGTATCCCCTCCAGCCAGGGGATGAGTCTCCGCAGCGCGTGGGCGTGACATGTCAATAATTTGTGGTAAGCCAGAGCCGAGGCTTCCTCCATGTACGGTACTTCGACGAGCGTCCTTTCTAAGGTGCATCTCACCGCCGCCTTGATCTCCTCTTGCTTGAGTCCGTACTGCACTGCCGCAAGGTAAGCTTCCAGAGGGGCGCCGTCCCCACGTTGTACGGATCGCGCCACCTTCGTGTCCCAATAACGCTTGACCCTGGATTCCAGGTCTGCGCACACGTGGAGCGACCGAAATGTGGAAAGGATGCCGGCTACGTGATCGAAGGTAGACATGAAGTCGAGATCCCCCTTCGCGTAACAAACCTGGAGCACGCACACGACGACGTGCCCTCGCGCGTCGACACGGTACACCGCGGGGTCCCCGTCCTCAGGGCACGAGCCGAGTTTGCATCGGACGAGCTCTAGCAGGTGCACCTTGAGCTCGACGCCGTCCGAGCATCGCAGGGTCGCGTCGGGGGGAGGGTGGGCGGGTATGAACGTGGCGCACGTCTTCGCGAGCTCGAGCGCGCTCAGTGGCGCGTCCGCGGCCGCATCCGACTCCGACAGCGCAGGCTCCAGACGGAGGGGGTTGTCCCGTCGGGGCCGCCGATGTACTCACGGAGACGGAAGTACGCCCCTGTGCTGACCTCAGAGAGGACCTCCTCGAGGCCTGCGGCCCTCAGGTTCTTCTCCAGCATGGCGAGCGCGGGTGCGCCACTCATGTGGGACTTGATGTGTCTGGCGGCGCGGCGGACGACGTCGTCGAGGCCGTTTTGGGAGACCGCGAAGGACCAGACGCGCACGGGGTCGACGTGAGCGGCGTGTCGCAGGGCTGTGATGAGTTCTTCGCGAGGTCCATGCATCTCGTACTTGAAAGCCGCCTTTAGCACGGGGATTATCTCGTTTGGATGTTCCAGGCGGGGCTTGGGGTTGGATAGCAGTACAGGAGGAGGTGGCGCAGAGTGTTTCCATCCTCCAGCAAGTCTACTGTCGGTTTTCCATCGACATGCTTAGATTGAGGGTCCTGCGGTAGAGAGAGAATGTCGGTGAAGACAACGGACGCCAGCGAGAGTATGAGTCGGTGAACGTGGAATTCGACATCATCAGAGCTTCGAAGGACGATATCTGTGGACGGGTCATCGAAAGGGCTCTTCTCGTACGCACTGGAGGAGTCTGACATGAGAAGAGGCTTATGTAAGTGGCGGTGAGGTGCGGGCTGCTGCTTGGACTGGGATGAGTGCCATGTGGCCAGGCCTAAATTTATAGTTCACCGGCCCGATACGGTCCGCCGCCCACATGAACGCCTCGGATTCCGATGTGGCAACAATTAACAACAAGTGCAACAGCCTTATGGTAAGCTTCAACTACCCTTGTTGTTCCACGTTGGTACTCATATTGGTTAGGATCATGCGCATTTAGGAACAATATGCACGGCCGTATTCACACAGCTCTTGGCGCACGTTCCGTTTGACGCTGACACCACATATAATCAGATGTCGTTCCTGAGTCTTTGCCTAGCAAAGGTGCTGATCTATTGCACGCACTCGCCAATAGAACAATCACTTAGTGAGAGTAGGGGAACTCTCTCTACACTATAAAATGTGAGGTGCGACGCGCCCACACTACTCGACTGTGATGTGAACGCGCACGCCACGTACGCGCGCCCACGTGGACCCCCACTCGGATACTGAGTCCGAACGGGTGCTCGCGCGGACGCAGGGAGAAGGAGAGGCCGTGCCCGTGGCCACGAGCGCGCCATGACCGAGCCGCCCATCTGTCAGACACTCTCTGACAGATAAACTACTCAGTCTCAGCGCGCCGGTGGCGCACCGACGGGCCCCTCGTGAACGGAGCAGGTGTCGGACGGAAGCGGGGACGAGGGGAAGACGATGCTGTCGACTCGAGGCGTCCCGCGCGCCCCTCTTATACGCCCTTGCGCACCGACACTCGCTCCTGGACGGCCAAAGCGTGCTTTCTGGTCGCCCCTGGTGGTGGTGCGTCGTGTTTGTGGCTGACAAGTAGCGAGTGGCCGATTTGCGGGCGGCCCGGGCACAGACAAGACAACATGAGGCGCTCGTGGTCTTCGCCACCCGCGCGTGTTGTTGCCACACGGCCGGTCGCTCGTGATGATGTGGTCTACTCTTTGTTCTTATTGTGAACGTCACTGCAACGATGGCGGTACTCTTGTTGTTAGAGTCCGTGCAGATATCGATGGAGGTGAAGCGTCTGGATTGCACGGATCAAGCGTACGTTCAAACTTACCCAGCATTCTCGCGCGTGGTTCAGAATCTTTATTTCAGATGAAATGGCAACGATGAACGTCCTTCTGAGTATGCAAGGAGTATGCAAGGATGTCGCGATTACATGATATTATCGTACGCCCGCGAAGCTTCGAGGTGGTCACAGCACATCTACACGTTAGGCTTGTTGATCTCCTGCTGGGCCTGGCCCTTGTCGTGGCGAACGTTGCCTGCAGACCCGATCAGCCACCGCTCCGAGGACGATTTTCGGACGGGAGTACGGACGTACCCGAAAGCTCCTGCTCGCGATCGCCGGTGACGGCGCCGACGACGGTGTCGATCTTGCCGCCGACGCGGTCAACGGCACCGTCGACGTACTGCTTTGCCTGGGCGGCGTTGTACTCGGTCTCGCCCTCGGCGTGCTCCTTGCGGCCAGAGGACTTCCAGGAGTCGAGCCCGGTCAGGTCGCCGATGGTCTCGACGGTGGTGCCCTTGACGGAGTGGTACTGGCCGGAGACCTTGCTGCGGGCGCGACGTCAGCGGCCGATTCTGTGCGAAGCGAAAGAGGGGCGGGATCGAGCGGAATGCTCACCTGGGCTCGTTGGTGTTGGCGGAGTAGGACATGGTGGATATGATATGGGCGGGAGGTTCGTAGAGGTGTGTGTAGACTGTGGTGCAAGTCCACGAACTCTTTGCCGGGCTTATAAGCCATGAACGAGGATGGCGTTGGACGCCCTGCTCCCTGCTCGCGGGCTCTGCACCCACGCTGTCCGCAATCAGCAGACCGATTCCGCGCCGCTGTGGGTGGTTTCTGTGGCATAAAGGCAGAGTTAATGACGTCAGATGATGCGGTCGTTGTGGCGGATGGCAGGGCTGACGTCATTATCCCGCGCTGTCTCGTGACGTCACCTCGCCCTCCACGTCTTCCGCATGTTCCGCAACGCCTGCTCAATGGACATCGAAGGCGGGATGCAGCTGTCGACATCGCTCGGATGCCCTCCAGAGGCGTATATAAACCCCCACGGCGTGCTCAACATCGACAGCAAACGCACCGCACACCACCCCTCTTCAACTACGTCCTCCACCTCCACCGCTTCGCATTCACCATGTCTTCCAGCACAGGCGAGCCCAAGTACGTGCATCTATCTGACTCAGCCGACACCATTCTGACGTGGCACATGTGTTGCAGCAAGTCCACCGGCCAGTACCACTCCCTTAAGGGTACCGTCGTCGAGACTGTCGGAAACGTCACCGGCTCCGAGTCCTGGCAGACGTCGGGCAAGCAGGAGCACGTCCAGGGCGAGACGGAGTACAAGGCCGCCCAGGCAAAGGGCTACGCCGAGGGCACCATGGACCGCGTCGGCGGCAAGAAGGACGCCATCGTCGGCGCCGTCACTGGCGACCGCCAGCAGGAGGTCTCTGGTGCGTTGTGCTTTCCGCTCATCGACATTTGAATCGCTCATAATGCGCGCGCCCAGGCAACGCGCGCCAGGACAAGGGACAGGCCCAGCAGAAACTCAACGGGTAGATGTTGTTCTTTACCGTAGATCCACAATATTGGGTGTAGGACAAAGCTTTGTAGTATATTGTAACGTCTCTGCAATTGTGTACTCGCCACATCCCCGGCATCATGCTCGCTTGAGTCGTGCGACGAGAGCGAAACGGTCGTATAATTTAGCGCTTCCTCCGAGCGCTAGCTGAACGTGAACGTTGGTCGCGCAGCGCGAGCTGCGGTGGCGCCTCAACTCGCGCGCGTGCACCTTGCCTCCTGCTACGCGATTGAACGCGGGCGGCACCTCACATCACGACGGCGGACCAAGATCCCGCGTGCACAGAGGACGTGCCGCTTCTGCAATGGTGGTGATGTGGAGACCGAGGTCCATGTGATCCTCAGATGTGCGGGCACGCTATTGCAGGCGCGTAGAACGCAGGTCCTGGAGGACGTCATGGAGGAGTACGAAGACCTGGGGAATGGAGAGGAAAGGATCTCGGCGCGAGGTTCCTTGCGCTCTGGCTCGTCACTGAAGGAGCGGTTGAAAGGCTCGCAGAATGGGTAGAATACACATATGCTTGCTGCGAAGAAGTGGCTATGAGGCTGCCGACAACGCGGTAGCCCGTGGTTTATGGTGCTCCATATCATATACACGTATCCGGATATGCTTGGCTCGTGCTGTAGTGCGACTACGATGGATGCTGGACCTTTGGTCGGGCGCCAGACTGGGATCACAGCAGCATGGGTTGCCTGTGCCACTGAGTGGTGGGACTCCTTGCTGGGTTTCGCATTTGGCAGTAGTTCTGCTACGCAGTGGTGTTGGGCAAAATATGAGGGATACCTACAGGGTGGATCGGACGGTGTCGGCGAACACTGGACCGGTCGGTCTAAGTAGGATTCCTCGGCGCTTCTAGCGGTGTCACGGCATTGCTTGAGGGGCTGAAGTCACCAACCTCCTCCTCCTCCTCCACCATCATGCCTCAAGAGGCAGATACTTCTTTCTCATCGCGAACCGAAGTTGCAAGCATCTCGCGCTCTTGGTTGTTAAATGTCGAGCAAGAGACCAAGGAGACAGTTTCGCACACGTGTGATGCCGTCCTCTCGCTAGCCTGGCTATGGCCCGTCCGCGGCATCATCTTCTGCGTAACTAGTCAGTATCTGCACTACCAGACTTGGACGGCAACTGACAAGCGCATCTTCCCCGTAGACCCGCACATCATCCTCTCCGTTCGCTCCGCGCTCCTCAAGTCGCTCATCTCATCCTTGTTCATCTTCGCCGTCCTCGCCTTCTTCGCCTTCCTTCCGCAAATGGCCTTCCTCGCGATCTTCACTGGTCCCCTCGCGCCCCTCTTCGCGCTTTTCCTCGTCGGCGCCGAGTCGCTCGTGCTCATCACGCTCTTCAGCCGCGCGCTCTTCCTCGAGCCCGCCCTGACGCACGTCTTCGACGCCACGCTCGCCGCGCGCGGCCAGCGTGAGCTCGTGCGCGCCGGAACGGCCCGCGCGACAAAGCGCGCGTCCGCGCAGACACGGATCGGGGCGGCGCTCGTGCGGCCGCTGCAGGCGTTCTCGCCAGGCGGCCTGGTGCGCTACGTGCTCACGCTGCCGCTGAACGCAGTGCCCGTCGTCGGCACCGCGTTCTTCCTGCTCTACAACGGATACAGGGCCGGGCCGGGGTGGCACGCGCGGTACTTTGCGCTGAAGGGGCTGTCGGAGGCGCAGCGCGCGGCGTTCGTCGAGCGCAGGCGGGCGGAGTACACTGCGTGAGTGTTTGCGTTCGTTCGTTCGGGGTACGGGCGGAGGTGCTGATGAGCGAGAGCTTGTAGGTTCGGGATGATGACGCTGGTGTTCAACTTCGTGCCGCTCGTCGGGCTGCTGTTCAGCTTCACGAACGCCATGGGTGCCGCGTTGTGGGCGGCGGAGCTGGAGGCTCAGGAGAACATCCTCGAGGGCGATGTAGCAGCTGGGAAGGGCAAGAAGAAAAAGGACTGAGAATCTAGCCAATTGGATACGCACACATAGGGACATATGGGTAACGGACTTCGCGATCATTTATCTTGTATCATCAGACTTCGGAGGCAGCACCTAAAGACTAAAGTTGAGTGATGCGTACACTGCATTAGACTGCATCGCGTGAGTATTAGGCTTTGGCTTTCGCGGCGAGGTGTGCCCGCTGTGGGCTGTGGTGGGCTCCGAGTTGAAGAGAAGTGACATCATATCTTCGCAACCTCCTGCAGTTCATCAAACGAGATTGGTCAAACAGCGAGTCACCTCCATGACCAAGCCTGTCTCTTTTGTTTCACAAATGTCTTGTTGTGATCGGATGCAACTGGAATGGGCAGGGCATGTAGCCAACGCCACGGGACCTGCTTGCATCGCGAGGTCTCCAAGCTGTGGTTCGAGCGTTTCCATGACTATCCACTGGACGCCAAGAGTGCTGTGGGCGAGCATATTTTGTGCATATTCGGGCGAGAATGTGGCCCGAAGGAGCAATTGAGAGGTCACGTGAGCCTCATATTCGGACGCCCTCCGGCGGAACGCGCCCTGCCAAGGCTCGCCAAGCACCCTCGCCTCCCCTCGATCGTGTCGTTTGCGACTTTCCGAGGTATGTCTTGTCAACTTGGGTTTTGCGGAGAAAACATAGCTTACCGTGCATCGATGTGCTGCAGTTGACAGCTGAACGTAGCTCGGGGAGCATCATGCCCGACGCGAATTGTGATGCTCTGGAGGTCTCCACCGTCGCTTCTTCGCGAGACGCATTGAATGAAGAGTCAGACCCTTTGCTCGCCAAGAGTGTTGGCGTCGGTCGCGGCACCCGGCAAATTAGGCGGGCGTCGCCAATCTGCAGGGCCAGGCCGCTCGCCCTCTGGCCAGCTGTGTTCTCCCTCCGCCATCTGGCGTCCCTCCCTCATTCCTTCGTGTCCCTTATCCCTCCCAGTCTGTCTTTACCTGCTCCTCTCCGTGAGTTGCGCCCCCTGCGGTCCCCCACACGCACGACGCACACGCTATACCACCACCACTGGCACCTCCCCCCTCACCTGAAGAAGCTGCTCCACGATGCTGGCACTCCCCGCGCTGTCCGCTCTTTTCGTCGCCTCGCTCTCCCTCGAGCTCGTTCACGCCCCAAACCCCCACCACCACAACCTCGCCAAACGCCAGACCGCCTCGGGCACCACCGCGACGTCGTCCGCGACTTCTGCGGCCACGACCTCCGGCACCGTCCCAGCCAGCTCCGGCACCGTCCCAGTCAGCTCCGGCGCGGCCGCCGCGACGACCCGGTGACGGGTACCGCGTCCACGACCTCGACCTCGAAGAACACCGTCCGCCCTCGGGCACGGGCACGTACAACGTCCCGCCGCTGCTGAGCATCACCTCGGGCATGCCCGCGGGCGCGGCGCCCACGCTCCGCACGACGTTCGCCGCCGGGGCGACGCCGTCGTACTCGGGCGCTCCCGCGCTCCCCACCGCCTGTGCGTCTCTTCTCTTCTTCTGTTTTTCTGTTTGTGGAAAGGACAGGGAAACTGAGAGCTTCTGTGTGTGCGTGCAGTCGTCTTTTCGTCCGCGGACTGGCCGCTGCTCGACAAGGTCCCCCCTACTGGTGCGTGTAGCTGCGTGGCGCGGGGCGCCCGTCTCGCGTGTGTGTGCAGTGGTGATGTTGACGCCCGGAACAGATTCCCCCCAAGTCAAAGAGTGGATGAAGGAGCTCGACGGGGTGGACATCCCCGACCTCGACCCGACCGTCGGCGACGCGACGTGCGAGGAGAACCCGGCGGCGTCCAAGGACGCCGCGGCGCGCGGGTGGTGGACGTGCGGCCACTACGTCGCGGACACCGACGTCGTCTCCTGCCCGGACAAGCTCACGTGGGGTATCAGCTTCGACGACGGCCCGTCGACGTACAGTGCGTCTTTGTCG
>NW_025954705.1:0-15745 GCF_022376455.1 Epithele typhae | reverse complement strand
CGCGATCTGTGCACCGTGAGCTGTTTTCTTGTCGAGGATGTTCACGCGTAGCAGGGATATACTTCTAGACGGACATCTTCATCGATGCGCCTCTTATGCCTGTATTCCTGTCCGAGGTGTGGCACCTCCTCTCTCGGAGCCACTCGCCTGCCGTCATCCGCGACGTCCGCGCTGCATGCAGTGGTCTTAGCGCAGATGCCGGTGCACAGCGAATACGCTCTTCTATGCTTTGAGGTCGGGGAGCACCCTGCTCGTGATGACTCTAACGTCGAATATCTTCGGGGCTGCGGTAGCTCCTCTCGTGACACTCACTCCTGCCATCTGCCATCTGCCCACCCTCAGTCGCCGCCTCCTTGACGACAACTGCGCACCGCAGGAGCTCTCTTCTACCTTTTGCAAGGTATCGAGTATCTTTTTCATTGCCCTCATATTTTTGCCTAGAGTTTACGAGTTCCTCTGGCGCCACTTCAAGCCTGCCGCTCGTTGGGCTATTTTCATGCCCCTGCTATCAACCCATAGTAAAGAAATCTCATCCGAACACGATGCTGTCAATTTGTTTTCGGTTTTCCGTCGGATTTTGGAACGCTCCGAATGCTCTGGGTTCTCAATCAGACAAAGCCTTTTTGAAAGAACCATTATATGGTCGCTACATCTGAGCCTCTCCTCCGCTGTCAGCCGCCACTGCCTTCCTCTTCCTGACACCATTCACTGATCCGAACAGCAGTGGGAAATGTGGGTTCTCTGCTTTAGAATGTCAGAAATGCGCTTCGTTTACGTCGCCCATCTAGTCGTCACCTCCATGACCTCTAGAACCGTCAACGATCCCTTTGCGGCATCCAGATTTCTTCTACGCGAAGATTCGATGGCGTGTCTGTCCGCACCGGAAGGTAAATCGTCAATACCTCCATCATGTAGAAGTTTTGATTTAATTTGAAACCAGGGGCAACCTCAGAGCCCAAGGTTCTTCGATTCCAACAGGGAACCTCCACTCGCCTCGCGCCACCCACAAAGCACGAAACCCCCAAGCCGCACCGGCCTGTCAGCTTCCGCCGTCCAGTTGTGTTTGCTGCTGCGCTCATGTTGTCGCATTTGGGCGGAACTTTCCCGTTGGTGCACAATCTCACATCCTCCCAAGGCGTGTACTTCTCTGCCATACCAGCGGACGCGATCCATGCGCAAGGCCTAATCTTGGACCTTTCACCATCACTTCTCTGCTCCTCCCCCATCTCCAACCGATTACGCTCAAGACATAGCCGGAGGACAATTGCGTGGCAGATCACCTCCTTTTCTGCCTTCGCAGCTCCTTGGAGCTCCGTCAGAACACCGATCCCGAACGTTCTTAATAGCCGTGACGCATCGCATTGCTGGCCCTCCCTCCCTCCCCGCCCAGATAGGTTTCGAAGTACGCAAATGATCCACCCGACGCACATCATATCGACATCTGGCAACGGACCCGAAGGACGCCTCCGGGCACCGAAGAACATGCATCTATGGGCGCTGTAGATGGCAAGACGAACACGCAGCTCTTCGAGAACCTACCCGCTGACGCTGGCAAACCCAAAAGACCAACGATTCATAAGACGTACGTTGGGTGCTCCTAGGTCACCTGTTTACGACATTCACAACCGCACCCGAGCACAATCGTTTCCACTCTCCCGTGAGTTCGTGGACTGGGATGACTTTTGGAGTCTTCGCACTGGAGATCATGGACAATTGGGGGCACCTCCGATGTCGACGTGCCTATCGAGTGTGTGATTTACGGAACTCCCCCGTAGGGCTTCACTTCCCCGCTTTCCTTGTCACGCCGCTGAACGAATTGTCGTACTTATTACAAACGTTAATACCACGATACACCACCACGCCACTGTTCCCTTCGGTCTGCTTCTCCCGACGATCAGCTCTCCTCCAGCCGGGATTGAGTACTTGAGTACGTCGTCGTGCGCTGATGGTCTGCCACTTTTGCCAGTTACAGCCACGTCTCTCGCATTGCCGAGTCTGCCTCTCACTTCACTCCTCTTGTTCTGCTCTTTCATCTTCTGCTGCAAACATCCAGAACGTGGCAAAACTCAGCCAGAACATTCCATGGGCGTTTTGACAGCACGAAGACCGCATCAAAAACCCGTGCCAGAGTCATTCATGGGTGGTCTGAAGTGCGATACATGATGTTCCAGTACGCTCGTTCCATCTCTCACTTCCACTCTGCACTCATATCATTTTTCTGCGCCCCGCTCCCGTCTCCCATCCAAACGTCCGACATGAAGATTGCGCTGTAGTTTTTCGGACCATAGGACATCACGCGAATGCTCTGTTCCGGTGCGCCCACTTCGTGTCTCCTGCCACCTCTTCTCACCATCTTCTTCTGCATGTCGCGCCTTCCCGCTATCCAACCAGCAAATGTCAAGACCGGCAACGAGACACCTGTTGGATCCCAGCGGATCATTGCGCCCACAAAGAGCCCGCCGTATGGGTGCGCCCGCATCTTCTTCCCGCGACTCTCTACTCATATCCTTCCTCCGCGTCACTCTGCCTGCGGCCCACAAATAGCCAACGATGAATAAAATGGCATGGGTGTCCACTCGGATGCTCTACGACGTGGTACACTAGTGCAGAGCACGCTTCTTCGGCGCCCAAGCCCTGTCTCCCCGATCCGCCCACTCCTCACCCATGCCTTTTTCCGTTCCGCTCCTATCCCCTACCGATATTCGGACATCAAGAAATTTCCGGAGAGCATGCACTGGGTCATCTATGGAGCTGTTTGAAGCGCAAGGCGCGATCTCGGTACGTCCGCCCGTCACTCCCTCTAACTCTCCGCTCAATTCCTTCTTTCGAATGCCACTTTTCTCCGCTGTTAAACTATCGCACGCCAAGACCGCACCATGAATAATCTGTTCGGACACTTTGCGGATACTGCGTTGGCGCAGAGCGTAGTGTTTTGGTACGCCCACGCTTTTCTACCGCCCACTCTCGACTCATTTACTTCTTCCGCTTCCTGCTCGCGTTCCACATTCAACTGCAATATGCAAGACTGTACCGCAGAGCGTCTGCTCAGATACTATGTGGCGATACTGCGCCGACCTGTAGTGCTGTGTTCTGGTGCGCCACCTTGTCCTCCTACTTACTCTTCGCTCACGCCCTTCATCTGTGTCCTGTTCCTCTCCAAACTCCAACAGTCAGACACGAAGATGGCTCTGAGGAGCACCTCTACCTCTACGATCCTTTATAGGGACTTTGCGGGTGCGTGACACACGTTTCCGGTACGTTGGTCCCGGGACTTCGTCTCGGAGTCCTACACCGGTCTCCTCACTCCTACCTCCTACCTCTCATCGCTTCTCGTGCGTCGCACTCCCTTCCATCAATCGGCGGCCCACTAGTGATCGAGGTCACATCGCGGAGCTCCCACTCGGGTGCTCGGCGAACGTCATTAGCGCGCTGCGTGCTTCTGGATCCGTACGTCCACCCATTTATCTCGCTTGCTCTGCTCACGCCCGTCTGCCATCCAGTCGTCAAGCTTCGGCATCGCTCTACGAAGCTCCCTTACGAACACGTTATGAGATCCTTCGCCTCCTCGAGCATGTGTGTATGCCTCATCTCTTCCAGTGCCTACCTCCGCTCACTCAATTCTACCCCATCTCCGGAAGCCACACACTTTGATAGCCTTTCTAAATTGCCTACAACGAAGTGTCATATGAAGTATGTCTCGTGTCGGTGAACTCTTGTTTTAAAGTACGTCCTGAACCAGGTCTTTGACGCCCATATTACTATGTTCTTTCTCCATGCGTTGGCGCCTCCAGTTAGTCGTGTGAGCCGCAGTACAAAGGGTCACATACTGGCAAGCAAGGAAGGCAAGATCTTTGCTCCTCGTATGCAGCAGTGATAACATGATGAGGGTGTTCAGGTGAGCCCCATCTCGTTACTTCTCCCCCCATCCTGAGCCACTGTCCTATCAGCAAACCCTCCGCTTGCCTGCTATCTCTCTACACCCTCATGGTTCCTCCAGATCCTGGCCAACATCATGGCCCACACATCGGTGCCCAAGAGCACCAGCCTATTCAAAACCCACCCATCCAACGACGCCCCCGAGCCCCAGCGTCAGCGTTCTCTCGAAGAGAAGACTGACGGCTGCGTCCCACCATAGATTTGTTGGTGATGGAAAGAGTAAAAAGATTGATATGGTGTGTTCTACTTTATTGCAAAGCTGAATATTCACGTAATCACTATCACCAGGACCATAACGCACGGCCTTTGGAGCTTGTAGAAACTACCCCCGTTACGAAGTACCGAGTGAGTATTGCTGTGCGTAGCTCTTAAACTGTGTTGATGAACCGATTCTTCAAGGTCGAGATCCGGCGTCCCACTGCGCCTACCGCACGTCGAGAGGTCTTGCGGATTGTTCCCTTGCCAAAACCTCGGCGTAGCGTTCAGCCGATGCCCCTCCCAGCTCTCAGGAGACGCTGAGTTCGACGCCGAGCGAGAGCCAACATGAAGCCAACGTGCGCCGATTCTTCACGTCGATGTGGTGTTTGCGCGTCTAACATGTCCAGTTCAGCCTGTACACCGTACCCCCCTGAACACGAGACCGATGCACTCTCAACCTGAACAGGCCATGAGCATCGATAGCCACGCCGCTCAAGAGCAGCCTCTCATGGACGCACACATCAACGACGTCCTCTCAGAGGATGACAGCGAGCAGTTCATGGACTGTGAACAGGATTTCCATGACGCAATCCAACCCGTCGACGTCGACTCCCAGTCCAACGACGAAGACGCTTTGTACGCCATGGCTCGCTCGCAGCCCGTCGACAGGGACTATCAGCTCAGCTCGAAGACGCCCTGGACGCCAACGGTCGCGCGCAGTCCATCGACGAAGACCCCCGGTCCAGCGACGAAGACGCTTTGTACGCCATGGCTCGCTTACAGCCAGTCGACAGAGATCATCAGCTCAGCGACGATGACGCTATGGATGCCGTCGGTCGCGCGCAGCCCATCGACGAAGACTTCCAGCCCGGCGATAACGACGCTGTGGACGCCGACGGTCGCACGCAGTCCATCGATGAAGCCTCTGAGCCCGGCGACGACGACGCTATGGACGCCAACGGTCGATCACAGGCTGTCGACAATGGCTCCCAGTCCAGCGACGAAGACACTATGGACGCCGACGGTCGCACGCAGTCCATCGATGAAACCTCTCAGCTCGGCAACGACGACGCTATGGACGCCGACGGCCGCTCACAGGCTGTCGACAAGGGCTCCCAGTCCAGCGAAGAAGACACTATGGACGACGACAGCCACACGCAGTCTACCGACAAAGACTCTGAGCCCAGCGAAGACGACGCTATGGACGCCGACGGTCGCACGCAGCTCATCGACGAGGACTCCCAGTCCAGTGACGAAGACGCTTTGGACGCCAACGGTTGCTCACAGCCTGTGGGCGAGGGCTCCCAGTCCAGCGACGAAGACCCTATGGACGACGACGGCCGCGCACAGTCTACCGACAAAGACTCTGAGTCCAGCGACGACGACGCTATGGACGCCGACGGTCGCACACAGCTCATCGACGAGGACCCCCAGCCCGGCGACGACGACGCTTTATACTCCAACGGTCGCGCGCAGCCCATTGACAAGGATCCCCAGTCGAGTAACGAGAAGGGTCGCGCGCGGCCCTCTTGCGCCGACAACTCAAAGTCTCAATCCCAATTCCAGTCAATGTCCGGCTCGCAGCCGATACGTACGACTCCCTCTCTCAGCATCTTCACCTTATCTCCTGTCGCCGACCCCCTTTCTACATATTTCAAACCGTGGCACACCCTTGCCGGGCCTGGAGTACCGCCGCACGGAGGTGCGCTACGGGACAATTCTGGTCCTGAGCCCTCTTACCCCCGTATTCGATCGCCGTATGTTGGCCTCAAAACTCGTCGTATAACTATTTCAACACCTCGGACCCTTCCTTCTCTTCCCATGGTTTCGTCAAGCAGCCTCCACACCCCGCCCCCGCCGCAACTCGTCCCACCCCGCGGCCTCCACCGTCCTCCAAAAGTAGCACCGCACCTCGCCCGCACCCCGCTCCCGCCGCACCTCGTCCACGCCCTGCTCCTACCGCACCTCGTCCACGCCCTGCTCCTACCGCACCTCGTCCCATTCCTCAGCCCTCCACGTCCCCCCAAGGCAGTATCGCATCCATTCATCCTGCTCGTTCTTTACAACGCAACGGAAGCTATGCGCTGATGAGTCAAAGCAACGAATCGGACGCTAGCACCTCCCTCAACGGTGAACATCACTCCAGTGCTGAGCAGCACAGAGTCCCTTCGCCTATATTTGTGCAACCGCCGTCGGTGAGTAGCTCCTTATCATACGGTGTTCCCAATGGATGCTAATCCATGTCTCTAGCGCGCTCACCTGGAGCGTGAAGCCACGCCAACTCAGCGTGATTATCGCCCATCCTCTGGCGGTGCAAGCGGCGGTGAGATGGTATTTCAATCCGCGATGATAACCATGATGGAGACATTGATCAAGGAGAGTCGGGATACCCGGTAAGTTGGCGAACCCATATGCGTCATTCTATCGTGTTATCGACTGATTCTTGTATGCGCACAGGGCCGTGATGACGCGTGTTCTTTCCCGCCTCGAGAGCGGCGAGGCAGAACAAGGTGCCACAGCTCCAGCTCATGGCGCGCGGCGCGGTCGTGGAGGTGGGAGACCTATCACAGGAGGTGACGCGTCTGTCTCAGACGCAGATGACGAGACAAGTCCCAAGAAGACCAAGAAGAAGAAGAAGTCGGTAGCGATGGCTCTCAGTGATCCTGCCAATTACAACGCGAAGTTGTTCCTCCAGGTAAGCAACCGTTCCTCTGTAGTATCCTTGCAGTACTCATCACCCGCTCAGAGCTGCGTCCGCAAACACCTCGATGCAATGTGTAGCGTTGCATCGATAGCAGAGCTCGTTAAGGAGCAACCTCCGATCAGCGATTCAGACGTCGAAGATTTCAACGACAACTTGCACGGTGCTCTTACCTGCACGGTTGAGAATTTCCGCGTTGACTGGATACGTCCTTGGACCACCACACCGTTCAACCAGCTTGCTCGTGAGATCTTTATAGATCACTTCTTGACCGCGTTGCCCGGATACGAGCTGGACTCAGAGATCGTCATCTCTCCAGTTTTGCGCACGAAGAAGATCATCGGGCATATCTTGGATAAACACATGGATGGCAAGCGGTCCAAGTACAAGGAGGCCCTCCATCCGCCTTCCGAAGAGGCCCGCAACGAAAAGCTACGCATCAAAGCCATGCGCTCTCGGCAGTCCGGGGTGAGTGGAGTTCGCTTCTTGTAGAGTACTTGAGCTTATTTGATTGCTTCTCAGATTTCTCAGACGCGACGATCGATCGCCGCACAGCTCAAAATCCACCGTGTCAACAAGATGCTGCAGAAACTCCTGCCCGGCCACATGAGTGGAGACGAGACGGATGACGAAGTCAAGACTCACCCTCCCCTCTTTCGCATGAAGAAGGTACCATGGCGTAGTCAACAACTTAACGAGTGGTTGTGGACACTCAGCTGCCAGCACATCGACAACTTCAAGACGCCAGTAGGCGCTCGAGCGAGTCCAGGCAATCCGCCCCGATCCCGCTACCTTCCCACAAACGCCCCCGACCAGATCGGCCCCGTTGCGAAGGGATTGTGGCGCAACTGCTATGATCGAAAGTGGCTCAGGGCTTGTCAGCCGTATGAGATCGCCATGCTTGAGATCATTGACGAAGACTTCGACTTCGCCTTGCCTCTCAGGCCCAGGACACCATTTCCGAACTCGATCGATGCCAAGGCATTGCGTAAGGCCATGCGCTCCAAGTAGTCGTGAGTGAACAAAGAACAACTACGATCTACATGCTGACGTCCACTGACAGGTGGCTCGTCTATGTTATACCCATGATGTATATGATGTTGTGTAACACTGTCCCCTCTAGCAGCGCTAGAGATATTTAACAACTTTCGAATGTATCGGAAGCCCCCGACCAGCAGTGAATCAAGCAGCCGTGAAAAACGGAGCTCTTGGATGGCTCACTGCCATTCTCATCGCTTTTACAGCGTGGGATCTGGCAAATTCGCGCTTGAAAATCCTGACGCTCCTCCGAATCGTCGCGCGTTATGAAGTGATTTTACCCGACTAGTACACCACCGCATCCTTTGGCCAGGTATGCGTAAGCTCACGAACCAGCGCCGTCAGTGCTACCGACATTCTCGTCCTCTCCAGCGGCCCCGCCTCGTCGCTCTATCGCCCACCCTTCAGCCCATCGTCCGCACCCACGCGACCATTGCCGCCTGCTCGATGCCGCTGTCACCCGTGAATTCGCTCAAGCCCCATACCTGGCTCGTCGAACTCTCGTTCACGACTCCGCTAAGCCCATTCAGGCTTGACCTTGCGCTCAACTGTGCGTTCCCATCCGGTTCAAGCCCGCCAGTGCGCTTGACCCTCCGCTCGACCATCGACGCAGCTCAGGTACGTATCCCTTTGCTCGCGCTCACGATATCTCAGTCGAGCGTTCTCCCAGACACGCTCCCGCCCCAGCGATAATCTGTGCCGCGCTCACTACGGTCGAGGAGCTTCACCCCGGAGTAGAACCTTGAGCGTTCTGCGCATGAAGAGGCAATCTCGTCAGTAACGTGCATTGTTCTGTAGTCTGTATGATACTGACTTTCCGTACCGCGTCTTGTCGCGCACGTCCGCAAGGCGCGCTCGTGAATAGTAGCTATGAGAGCTCCGGGTGCCACTGCGCTCGTGGATCTGGAGCCACTGCGCTCGTAGCTCCGGAGCCACTGCGCTCGTAGCTCTGAGCGCCACTGCGTTCATAGCTCTAGGCGCCACTGCGCTCGTAGCTTCCAGCGCAATCGCACTGCGATGCGATTGCGCTGGAAGCTACCGGCCGGTAGCTCCCACTGCAGCAATATGTTCGCCTCCTTGCTTGAGGCTCTGATTAGCTTCGATCCGGGCGCATGTGATGGTAGTCCTATCGCACTGCGCGACGAGTCTGTCTGGTGCCGAAAATTCTGAGGAGCTTGCCAACACCAGGTAGTAGAACGTTGTATACTAGCTAACAGTGGATCTAATTAAACGCACACGGGAGGAATTGTCGCATGCGACGATGGTGATGACGGTCAATTCTGTCGCAAAACATCAGTGAAATTCCGTACAGAAACCAACATGACTTACGCGATCTAGAGCTCACTCGAGTGGGCCTAAGAGATTCGCGGGTGGCAGCGGCATCGAGCAGGTGGCGATGGGCGTGTGGGTGGGTGCGGATGGGTGGGTGCGGACGCTGGGCTCGCTGGTTCGTGAGCGGCAGGGCGAAGAAACATTAACGATCGGGTTTAGAGAGAGTCAAAAGGAAGGCGCTACTTACACGTCTCGGTGCCGAACATAAAACCTGGTAAGTGGCCGACCAGGCTGAGGCCATGAATCCTGGGCATGACCTGGTCTGCGGCAGACCAGGCCGATTCCATGATACCCAGTGGCGCGCATATCAGGCTCGGAACATGAGTCAGCCAGGTTACGTGGACCCACCATGTTCTTTGCACGGTCGGGGGCGGATCGTGATGCCTTACGCCACCCCGGGCGGGCGCAGACCACGGGCCGACCATGATTCCTGTTCTTTGTCCGGTCCGGCGCGGACCAGACAAAGAACGTGACCGTGACAGGTTCCATGGCAGTACCATGTTCCAGGTCCTATTCGGGCACCGAATATTCGGGATTTCTCGTCGTGCGATGAGCGTACGCAAACGTGCAGGAGCCACTCCCGCGATGACCGGCCCGGGCGGCGACCGCCCGACTCGGCGGCAATGAATGGCATCCTCGCTGTCCACCACGTCCTCAGGGCTTCTCTCCATCGCCTTTGACACCCAAACGCAACAACTCTTCTGCGTTTTTGCCATCTCGATCCAAGGACGACGTCTTCACTGAGCACAGACGGCCTACCATCACCACTGTGTCCGGTCCGCGACGACGTCCTCAAGCGCGTCTCCGAGATGGAAAATGCAGCGGGTGAAGCAGCTCAGGGCGCGAAACCAGAAGCTTCGGCTTTGCAGGTGGCTCGCGGTGACGAACGGTGCGCCGCCTGGAACAGTACGCCCCCCATAAACCGTTTGCCCACCGAGCTCCTCCTCCGTATTTTTGCCGCCTGCTTTCAGCCCACGAGCTTCGTCGAGGACGACCCAAGACGAACCCACCTGCGGCGCACGGTGCTCCTCCTCGTCTGTCGCGGGTGGCGGGACTTCATCGAGAGTACTCCGACACTCTGGACATTCGTCTCGCCGCACACGCCTCCGCCCCTTTACGACCTGCTACTGTCACGCGCGGCTGGGGCGGGCCTCGATTTCTCATTCAAATGCGAAGACAGGTCGGAATGTTCTTTCTCCCCGCATTTTTCTCCCGAAATTGCTCTTCTTGACTCACCTGATGAAGAAGACGACCGGACGACAAGCGATGGGGAGGATGACGACGACGACGACGACGACGATGACGAAGATGGGAGGGAAGAGGAAGAAGCGCAGGACGAGGATGAAGATGGGGAGGCGGGCGATGGGCATTCTGAGCGAGGATGGATTATCGACTGCGAAGAGTATTCATCCAAGGTCTGGTCAGAGGTCGCCGGAGCGGCGATCGCCACTCAATCGAAACGGACGCGCAGTCTTGCCTTGGTGGATTCCGATTGGCTGTTCTACACCTTGCAGTTCTTCGAAGCCCTCTTCCAAGACAGAACGTGGCCCATCCTCACGGACCTGTTCGTCGATCACACCAGCATAGACGAAGGCTCATCTCCTCCTCGCAACGCCGAGTTCTTTCTTCTCACGCAGGCGCGTTTCCCGAAACTCCAACACCTCACCCTCGACATGGTCCTCCCCATCGAGCCGGCGCTGTTTCCTCAGCTCAGAACACTCAACCTCATCGGCCCGACAGTGCATTGGCCTCCTCTTGAAGACTTCCTGCTCTGCCTCTCTCAATCTCCTCAGCTCGAAATACTCCGCATACGGCAGGAACTTGATATGTCACAAGACGGGCCCACGGCTCGCCACTATCCTCCACCGGCGCCCACATCCACACTCCAGCTCCCTTTGACGCTACCCCATCTGCGTTCGTTGAGCCTTGGTGCCGCACGTCATGAGGAAGTCAAGCTGCTCCTGCGGGCCTTCCCTCTTGCTCGCCCCGACCTCTATGTTACCGGTCTCTTCAACGAAGATTGGCGGCGGCCGCATGCGAATGTCCACCCCAGCCGCTGCCTCAGCATCCTCGACGCCTTCTTTCCTGACTGCGGGGACACAGTGCCGATACCTGTTCCCCGCTCGGTACAGAGGTTGTACGTCTATGCCACCCTCTTCCGGGCTACCATCAAGGGACTAGCCGACGACGACCCCCCAACCACTCTGTTCGAGTGGAGCGCTTCCTCCACGACTCGGCAGTCCCTCGACGGCGCAGGCACCAGCCGCTACGGCCTCTCCTGCGGCATCAACGACGTCGTCACGCTCTTCAGCGGATCACCCTTGCGGCGCATCAGCTTCTCCACCGACGACGTGTGCCCCGCAGACGGCCAGTGGGACAGACTGTTTACGACGTTTCCTGCTCTCGAGCACCTCGAGCTCATCGGCAACGGAGCGCCGATTGGCCTCCTCCACGCGCTCACCCCTGCCCCGTCCTTGTCGAGCGTCACAGACAGCGGCCCCTGTCGTGCTCTCCGGGAACTGTCCTGCTTCGTCCGCCCGCCGCCAGAGACCACGGAGGCGATCTTCCTAACGATGATCGAGTGTCTCCGAGCGCGGGCACGGCACGGCATGCACCCGCTGCGCCAAGTCGGGGTGCACGTGCCGATGTCGAGCTACGCGGATCCAGAAGAAAGGTTCCAGTTCGCGGTCGAACCTTACCTGGAGGAGTTGCGAGAGCTGGTCGAGGGAGAGGTCGATTTCGTGGATCTCGCTTTTTACGATTGACATCCTGTAGCGCGCCGGGTAGCAGACGTCTTATGCTTGTAATCGATGTGCTCGCCCCTGCGGCTTGCGGTGCTCGACGTTCGTTGTCCGTCTGAGCGTGATGGACATGCTGATCGTACTACCCGGACTCACAGGGCCGTTCAGGGTACATGGAGAGTATCGGTTACAAACGGCGAACGCCGCCCAATCCCGGCGCCACGCACAGCTCGCCCTCATCAAAAACGCTTGGGCAAAAGGCAGGAGCAACTCGCCACACCGCCCTAATCGAGGAACAGCCACTAGCTGCAACGAGGACCTGCCTGCCTGCACGTCTTGCCGGACTGGCTGTTGCTCGTCACGAGCACGCCCGGGTCGACGGTGTCCTCAGCTGCTCCTTTGTCGTCGCCGTCGTCGTCGCGAACGTCCGTGCACCGCCCGCGTCCAAGAAGCAGGTAAGCGCGGCGCCCGGCTCGGGGACTGTCACCCAGTGCGTGTTCTGCGTTTGGTCGCACGACGGGTGCTGCCAGACGACCGGTTGGCTCGTTCGCCAGGCCCGCACTAGACCACGAGCTTCGTTCTTCACCGGACCGCGGACACCCCTCCGTCTCATCTCTGTAGGTCAGCTACAGGGCATTTGCTGAGCACCATGATTTGGAGCGGCTCGACTGAAGTGAGGGCAACCCGACAACCAGCACCGTCGCCACCCGTCATGGGTCCACGCGCGGCCAAAGCCGCGGCACGGAAACGCCGACGTCGCTAGACCTCGAGCCATGACGCATGAGTTGTAGCTCGACGCCCTCAAGGGATACCGGCGGCACCTTCCTATGCATCCGGCTATTTCTGCACGCTCCCGGAGCCCGACGGCGACTCACGTCTCGCTGGTATCACACCTACTCGAGCACGCAAGCGCGAAGCAAACTTCTTCTTCCGGACGACTACGCCGTGGGCGCAATGCTCCGCAAATTAGAGATTCTACATGTAACATCTGCAGCTTGGCGAAGAGGCTGCTGTCCATCATCCTGTGACTCGTGAATTTCAATCCATTGCACGCAACCTTGCGTTCCGGCGCTGATGCTCACCTGTGTTCTCTGTACAGGAGGCTGCTGCACTTCATGGACGAGGTCTGCAGAGAACACGGGAGGACCCTACGCTCGGTCTCTTATAGTATGCCCCTAGGGCCGTAGCGAACCCCATCCTTCGTGCTACAGATCATGAAAGTTCTGCTATGATATTATGCGCACGTCGACGGCGACTCATCTTCGCCGTCGTCCAGCCGACCAGTCCCCCAAGCCCGCCCTTCTGCGCGTGGAGCAGACGATATCTTCGTCCGGCTCCCCCACGGCTCCACATTTGAGCCCTCCTCGCGCCCGGCCTACGCGTTCGAGGACGAAGCGGAGCTCCAAGGTGTACGACTACGTGCCGCGCCGCCGCCCTCCGTCGCGTCGCGTCCCACAGCCGTGTGGATTTCATCCGCGTCGGACGTTCGGTGCGCGCTTCGCTCGCCTCCGTCTCTTGCACGGCGTCCGGGATCCCCGCAAAGCGCAACTACGACGTGACCGTGTCCACGGACGATGAAGGCGAGGACGACGAAAAGGACGCGTGACTCGGACGTCCCCCGCGCCGAGCCCCCTGCCAGGAGAAGCCCGTCTGCCCGTCGGAGCAGGTGCGCCACGCGCTGGAGCCGACGCTGCATGAGGGCTCGCGGACGAGATCGCGCGCATCGACGCCGCGGCGCGCGTGCGGGCGGCGCGCATGCGGGCGAACTTGGATGCTCCGGCGCGCGATCGCGGAGAGCGAGGCAATGGCGCGCGCGCGCGCCGAAGACGACGACGACGCCTCCCGCATCGGCGATCGCGCGTGGGTCGGAGGGCTGATGCGCGCCGGTGTCCGCAGTGCACTACGTACAATGTTGGATCCAGTACAAGGATCGAATACCGGCTCGGATACTTCTTGTAATGCACCTCGTCCACCACCCGCCTGAGCCTCGTGAGGTACCGCCTCTCGGCCTCCAGCTCGCCCGGCGGAGGCTCGTCCCCCTCGTCGTACTCGAGGTGCGGCACGACCGTCCACACCCCCACCCCGACCGTCGCGCGCGCACCATTTTCCTGGCAAACACGCATCTGACGGAGGTCGGGGTACGAGAACCGAAGCACCGAAGGCCCGTCTTCGTCATCGTCCTATGCGTCACGGCTCTTGTTGTCCTCGACCCCGCTCGCAGTGCCGTCTTCGCCACCGCGGCCGTCGCTTCCGCCGGGGCGTCAAGAGCCCGAACGCGCGCCCGTCGCCGCTGTACATGTCGCTGGCGAGCGTGAGGCGCACGAGCGGCACGCCGCGGAGCAGCGATGAGGTCCCAGAGGCCCTTGTAGTCGTCGTGTAGGTGCTCCTTGGACGGGTACGCATGGGGGGCGACCGCGAGCACCTCATTGGAGCTGGCATCCTTGTCCCTGCGGGGTGTGCAGGCCGTTGAGGACGAGGCCGCCGCGGGGTGTGTCCATGTTGACGATGCTTCGCGCTATTCTCCGCGAGCGGTGCGTCGTCGTCGTCGCTGTCGTCGCTGACCGAGGAGAGGACGTCGATGATGTGGTAGTCCGGGTGGTCACCAACGTTTTCGGGAATCTCCACGGGCGGTGGAGGAAGTTTGAGCAGACCTGGACAGAGTATCTGAAAAAGGGAGGGGGAGAGAAAATCGATGAAAAAGCAATGAGAGAAACACAGATGGCATGAACGAAGAAAGGACGAGCGTGCAACATGCAGGAGCGAATGTTCTCTGCCAAAGCAATGTGCGCACTGCGCGATGACCGGTCCGGGTGGCGACCGGCTCGACTTGGCAATGATTGGCAATGGCAACAGGCCTCCTGATCCCTTGCTTCCACTGTCCACCACGCCCTCAGGCCTCAGGGATTCTCCCCATCTCCTTTGGCACCCGAAATCAACAACTCTTCTGCGTTTTTCCATCTCGATCCAAGGATAACGCCTTCAAGCACAGACGGCCTGCCACCACCACTGTGTCCGGTCCACGACGACGTTCCCAAGCGCGTCCCCGAGATGGAAGAGGGTGAAGCGGCTCAGGGCGAGAAACCGAAGGCTTGGGCTCTGCAGGTGGCTCGCGGCGACGAACGGTGCGCCGCCTGGAACAGTACGCCCTCCATCAACCGTCTGCCCACCGAGCTCCTCCTCCACATCTTCGCCGCCTGTTGCCAGCCCACAAGCTTCGCCAAGGAAGACCCAAGACGAACCCACCTGCGGCGCACGGTGCTCCTCCTCGTCTGTCGCAGGTGGCGGGACTTCATCGAGAGTACTCCAACACTCTGGACTTTCGTCTCGCCACACACGCCTCCGCACCTGTACGATCTGCTGCTGTCGCGAGCGGGTGGGGCGGGCCTCGATTTCTCGTTCAAATATGATGAAAGGTCGGATTGGCGTTCGTCATCGCCCCTTTATCCCGACTATACATCTCTCGACCTGCACAACGGGGTGAGAAGTGATGGGGACGAGGACGGTGATTCTCCCATATGGCCTCAGGCAATGTCGCCCGAATATTCTCCCCAGCCTGCATCCTTCGACCTGCCTGATGGCGAAACCGACCAGACGATAAGCGATGGGGAGGACGGTGACGGCGAGGACGGCGACGGCGAGGACGGCGACGGCGACGGCGACGGCGACGGGGAGAAGGGCGATGGCCATTCGGAGCAAGGATGGATCGTCCGCTTCAGCTGGTCAGAAGTGGCTGGGGCGGCGATCGCCGCTCAATCGAACCGGACACGCAGTCTTGCCTTGGTGAATACCGCTCCGTTGT
>NW_025954704.1:0-15815 GCF_022376455.1 Epithele typhae | reverse complement strand
GCTTTCAAAGGCCGATCAGGCGCTTGTGCAGCGCAACTCGAGAAGGAGGCGGCGGTGCGTGCGCGCGTCGAGGGTATCAAGGCGAAGTTGGAGAGAGGACTTGGGTTGGTGCATGCTCTCTCTCGTGCGGGCGCAGGTGGAGGAACTGCACAGTTTCGTATCACCACTGGCGACGCTCATACGTGAAGGCGCGTTCGGCCCGGCTGTAAGGCTGGTGGGCGAGACCTCGTTCACAACCTACTTGGTAAGTGCTTCGCGTGCGCATGTCTCTGCATAGCTTACCGGGGTCTGGGGCAGATGCTTTCTGAGTGCTGTTCGGATCGTTTGGACAGTTACCGCAAGTGGGTTGGGGTCGCGGCACTGCGCAGCTCTGAAGTAGATGGCATTCCTGAAGACTTCACTATCGAACCTCTCAATGGTATGCGTACCTCCCGTTGATGTTACATTCATGCCCTGGCTCACCGAGTGTGTTCCAGCCTTGGTGATCCGCGTGCTTTATCGTCTACGCACTCTCTCCGAGCAGACTCCTTTCGACGCAGCCACGTACGGTTATGCGTCACCACTTCTCAGTCAAGTGCTGGTCAAGGGCGGCATTGCTATTGGCGAAGAGGACGACCCGCTTGAGCAGATCGCGCTTTCTCTGGACATCATCAAGTTCCATTGCGGTGAATGTGAGTGAATTTTGAAGCACCTCAAGGATGGACGCTGATGGATTTCAGTCTCCGATGCCACCTACCCCCGCATTAGCACCGTTCGCGACCTTATCCATGCAATCCGGTATCAACCCAAGCTTGCGAAGGACGCATCATCGGCTCTCCTCGACATTGGTCAGGCTATGCAGGCCAATGCTACTCGCGAGGAAGTTGGCGTGCTCGTCCGTGGTACCCTGTATCAAGAAGTGTACACCAGGACATCGTGTCTCCAGGCATTGCAGGTAAGCTTCTCCAGTGGTGAAGTGAAGCCTCGCTGAGTTTTGGTTAGCCTTTCGATCTCACAGATCTGGACTGGTCTCCCGAACTCTGGATTTCATGCCATGACGAGGATGGAAACAACGCCCGACTTGCGAACGTCATTTGGGAAGACAACGGCCTCGACGTGCCGGAGAACTTTGTCCAAGACCTTCTTTCGTACCTCGGTAAGCTACCTCAGCAGGGTAGGTGTTGCCGACTGCTGATCTCGAGTTTGTAGAGCACGAGAACGTGTATGTCCGGACGTCTGCGGCCGCTGCTCTTGCAGAAGGAGTTATCGAATACTGGCCTACGACCATCAGCAAGGTCCTCATCACGCTTCAAGACTTCTATCGTGAGAAGGTGATATAATTTCACGGTCTTGACTTCATGGTCGGACTAACACACCTCGTAGGCGAAGGTCTTGGCTCCTGAATTCGATCAATACGTATGTGCAGGTCACCCTCGCTATGCTATCTCTACTGACAAAAAGTCTAGGGCATGGTCATCGCCTCTAGCATTGGTCGGACAGATCCGTGGCCTGCTCGCGTTGCTATTTCCCGCGCACTCGAGGCCCTCTCACCTGCCTTCACCCCCGAAGATGTGGAGCCCTTTTTCAAGTTCCTCATCCAGGATAAGGCACTCGGTGATCTTCATCCCGACGTTCGTCAAGGCATGCTTCGCTGTGGCACCACAGTCATCGACTTGCACGGATCGACTCGCCTCCCGGAACTCATCGGCATGTTTGAGGCGGAGCTGGCCAGCACTGGTCCTGCAGACGAGTCCTCGGACCAGATCAAGGAGGCAGTTGTCATTCTCATCGGTCGCGTCGCGAGGCATCTGGACCCATCGGACAAGCGCCTGCCGTCCACCGTCGAGCGGCTGGTGGGTGCGCTCAAGACACCCGCGGAACAGGTTCAGATGGCCGTTTCCGAATGTTTGTCCCCGCTTGTCAAGATCCTGAGGGCGCCGCCCTCAGAGTTGGTCGATCGCCTTCTGGACGAGCTATGTAACTCCCCCTCCTACGCTGCCCGTCGTGGTGCGGCATATGGTCTCGCAGGTGTGGTCAAGGGTCTCGGTATCTCTGCGCTCAAGGAGTACAGGATCATAGATCGCCTTCGCGCCGCAGCGGACGACAAGAAGCGCTTCGAGCCGCGCCAGGGCGCTATGTTCGCCTTCGAAACGTTCACCAGCACCCTCAGTCGTCTTTTTGAGCCTTACGTCATTCACATCCTTCCACTGCTCCTCAACTCCTTCGGCGATGGAACACCGACGTCCGAGATGCAGTTCAAGACACTGCACGAGTCATCATGGCAAACATGTCCGGCTACGGGCTGAAAACCATCCTCCCATCGCTCCTTTCTGGTCTGGACGAGAAGCAGTGGCGGACCAAGAAGGGTTCTATCGAGCTCCTTGGTATGATGGCGTATTGTGCTCCCAAACAGCTCTCGCAATCACTTCCAATCGTCATCCCTCGCCTCACCGATGTCCTCACTGACTCCCATGCTCAAGTGCGTGTGGCAGCGAACAAGTCCCTCAAGCAGTTCGGTGAGGTCATCAGCAACCCGGAGATCCAGTCGCTCGTGCCAGTGTTCCTCAAAGCAATGGTGGATCCTGCGAAGACGCCGAATGCGCTCACTGCCCTGATCAAGATGTCGTTCATGCACTACATCGACCACTCCTCGCTCGCGCTGGTATGTTTAACCACAAGATTCCTCACTCGATGCTAAATGTATATTTAGGTCATCCCCATCATTGAGCGCGGTCTTCGTGAGCGAGGCGCCGACACCAAGAAGAAGGCAGCTCAGATCGTTGGAAACCTGGCATCCCTCACAGAGTCCAAAGACTTCGTTCCTTATCTCTCTCGCCTGCTCCCCATGGTCCACGTGGTGCTTGTCGACCCTGTTCCCGAAGCTCGTGCCACCGCTGCCAAAGCTCTGGGAACACTTGTCGAGCGACTTGGAGAGATGCATTTCCCCGACCTGGTCCCTGGTCTTCTGCGCACGCTCAAGACGGATACTTCCGGCGTCGATCGTCAAGGTGCTGCTCAAGGTCTGTCTGAAGTTCTCGCTGGTCTCGGTATGGAACGCATGGAAGGTCTTCTCCCCGATATCATCACCAATGCTCAATCTCCGCGGAGCACGGTTAGGGAAGGTTTCATGTCGCTACTCGTCTTCCTTCCGGCAACATTTGGTGCCCGCTTCCAGCCTCACCTTCCCAAGATCATTCCGCCGATCCTCAGTGGTCTCGCCGACACCGAAGACTACGTGCGCGATGCGGCGATGCGCGCTGGTCGTATGATGGTGAACAACTACTCGACAAAGGCGATCGACTTGTTGCTTCCTGAACTCGAGCGGGGCATGTTTGATCCTGGTTGGCGCATCAGGGCATGTCCTGCATTCCCCATCTATGCACCCTGTCTGACCGATGTTTTTTTAGCAATCGTCAATCACACTTGTCGGAGAACTCTTGTTCAAGGTGTCTGGAATCAGTGGCAAGGCCGAGATCGAAGAAGATGAGGAGGCGGAGGAGACTACTATGGCGGAGGGTTCTCGCAAGGCTTTGGTTGAGGTCCTTGGCGTGGAACGTCGTGACCGCATCCTCGCAGCTCTCTACCTCGCGCGCCAGGATGCGGTCAACGTCGTCCGCCAGTCTTCCGTTCACATCTGGAAGGCGCTTGTACACAACACTCCCAGGACAGGTAAAGTGATCTCCCCTTTGTACGAGATACCGTGTTTATCGAAATTCCAGTGCGCGAAATCCTACCCGAGCTCCTCACTCAAATCGTCCTTCTGCTCACCAGCGAAGAGAGCGATCAAGAAGAGGTCAGCATCGTCTTACCATGCGCACCGTCTTTTCTAACATATTGTGCAGACTGCCGGTCGTACCGTTACCGAGTTGTGCCGCAAATCTGGAGAGAAGCTGCTCGCCGAGATTGTCACCATCTTGCGCGAAAATGCCAAGTCTAGCGATACTCGTAAACGCGAAGGTGTCTGCCTCATGCTCTGCGAACTCATGTTAGTCGTCACTCGCCCCGTGTTCAACAAAGCAGCTAACAGTCTCAATAGGGTTAGCACCACGGACGGCCAGCGAGAAGGTCAGGAGATGGACATCATTGCTATGGTTAGGGCAGCGCTCGTCGACGACGAGGCCAGCGTACGCTCTGCGGCCGCGAAGGCTTTCGATACCTTGCAGGAACACATTGGCGCACGGGCCATTGACGAGACTATCCCCACGCTCCTGGAAGCTCTCCGTCAACCTGGGCAGAGCTCAGGGACTGCGCTCCAAGCGCTCAAGGAAGTCATGGCTGTCCGCGCCTCGACGGTGTTCCCCATCCTAATTCCGACTCTTACTGCCCTCCCTATGTCGGCATTCAACGCGAGGGCTTTGGCCACGTTGGTCACCGTTGCTGGGCCTGCGCTCAGCAGGCGTCTCTCACAAACTTTGAATTCTCTTGTCAAGATGCACGAGGGATCAGAAGTGCAAAGTGACGAAGAGCTCAACGAGGCTATTGACGAAGCAGTGCGGGCCATCATGACTTCCATCTCAGACGCCGAAGGTCTCAACAGCTTGATGCTTACACTTCTCGACTGGTCAGTATATAATCTGCATTATCCTCATAATCTTGTCGCTCATATCACGTGCACAGGGCAAAATCCCATTCTGCAAAGCGTCGAACGAGTGGATGCGAGTTCTTCGCAATCTACTGCGAGGCATCTGAGCAGGACGACTCTTTGTACCGCATCGACTGGATTCGACAACTAGTGACTCTTCTCGACGACCCAGAGGTGGAAGTGCACACAGCTGCTTGGCAAGCATTTGATGCTTTCGTCAAGTCCATCCCCAAGGACGAGCTCGAGCCTCTTGTCGTTCCCTTGCGCCGGACAATAGAAAGCACTGGCGCGCCCGGCGTCTATGTCCCCGGCTTCAGCCTTCCCAAGGGTGTCGCTCCCTTCGTCCCCATCATCATCGCCGGCCTCACTACGGGAAGCAACGAGCAACGCGAGCAAGCCGCGTACGCTATCGGTGACCTGGTCGAACGCACAGCGGAGGCCGCAATCAAGCCGTTCGTTGTCCCATTCACTGGGCCGCTCATCCGTGTCGCCACACAAGCCACCACGTACCCGCCCGCGGTCAAGTCTGGAATTCTCACCGCGCTCACGACGATGCTGGAGCGCATCCCCATATTTGTCAAGCCCTTCTTCCCCCAACTCCAGCGCACGTTCGTCAAGAGCGCTGCGGATCCCGCCAGTCTTGCCGTGCGCTCGCGTGCCGCCCGCGCGCTCGGAGTGCTCATGCGCAGCCAGCCGCGCGTTGACCCCGTCGTCACCGAGCTCGTCACCGCGGCGCGCGCAGCAGAGGACGCGATCGCGGCGAGCTTGGTTCTCGCCCTCGCCAAGGTTGTACGGAGTGCGGGCACCAACGTCGGCGAGAAGGCACGGGAAGCGTGCTTGGAGCTGATATCAGACGCGTTCAAGGAGCAACACGAAGGTACATCTCCACCCTACATGATTCTTGCCGCATATTGCTGACGCTCGTTTCACTGAACAGAGCCTTACTGGGTGTCGATGTCGGAACTTTTTGCTGCGGTCGCAATCTTCGACGACCTTGTCATGCCCATCGTCAGCGCTCATCTGGTTGGCGGCACTCCGCAGTCCGTGCTCGCCGCGCACTGCATCCGTGCGGTCGTCGCTCCCGATGAGGACGAGGACGACAACAGTGCGCAGACCGAGAACGTTTTCCAGCGTCTCGGCGTGCTCCGCATGGTCGCGCAGAAGGCTCAGGAGTGTGCAACGAACGAGCGGCCTATGATCGCGCGCCCTGGGCGCGAAGCGCGCGACGCGATCAAGGCGATAGTTGAATGAGGGGTGCGCCGAGTCTCGGGGACTCTCAAGGAGGAAAAATCAAAACGAGGGACGGACTCGTTCTACATCGCTTTCGCTTTCGCTTACACGCTCACGCCCACGACCTGTTGTTGTACACGTACGCGAATCTGTCATTATAACCGAGTATATCCTGAATCCAACAAATCTTACGTCCAAGCACCTCTAAAATCTATAGCCTGGCTGTCTGGGAGGTCGTCTATGTCCCCGTGCGTGCGTCATCAAGTCCATGAAAGTTCGTGAGCAGAGAATCCTCTCCGCCTGTACTCAAATCTCCGCCTTCTCTCCCAAGGCTGGCGTCTCCGCCCTCGACGGCCCCGCACTCTTCCTCTCCCTCTCGACCCTGTCCTCTTCCTCCGCCTTCTTCTTCAGCTCGGCCTCGTCCCCGCGCGTGAGCTCGGTGTGCTTGATCATGAACACCGCCACGACCGTCGCGAGCGCGGCGAGCGCGGCGTTGAGGAGGAACACCACGCGGAAGCCGCGCACGTACGCGTCCAGCACCCGCGCCGCGACGTCCGCAGGCAGCCGCACCGCGTCCGACGCGGACGTGGGCGCGCTGAGCACGGTCGGGTCGTCGACGACCGCGGAGATGACGGACGCGGGGAGCCCGAGCCTAGTCATCTCGCTGCGGAGGGCGTTGTTCCTGGCGCGACGCGGAGGTGAGCGAGCGGTGCGTGGGCCGGTGGGGGGCGCGGACGTACGTGATCGTGGCGCCGATGGCGAGGGAGAAGGTGCCGCCGAGGAGGCGGATGAACTGGGAGAGCTTCGTGAGGAGATGCTGGAGAGCGGTGGGAGACGGTTGGTACGCACGTTACGCACTGCGGTGACGACGGACATGTCCTTGCGCGACACGCTCGCCTGCGCGGCGACGGTGGTGGTCTGGAGAGTCTGCGACAGTACCAAGCGTGAACCGACGGCTAGCTTGGTGAAGGGCAGATGGTACGTACGCCCCCTGCGCCAACTCCGGTGATGAGCATGAAGAACACAAGCAGTCCCTGAGGCGTCGTCGGCTTTACCGTGGACAAGCATCCACAGCCGACTGCATAGATGGCAAAGCCCACGTAGATGATGGTCTACTTTGCATGTTAGAAACACGGACAACTCGGACAGAGTGTCAGAAATCGCCCTTACCCGGTACCTGCCTGTCCGGCTGACAATTTGACCCTGTTAAAACCTCACTGGGTTGCTTTCTCAGACAATGAAATTTGAATGGAAGCACCAACCGAGCAAAAGCTAGCCGTTGTTTGGCTTACGAGCACTGGGAGCAGGAACACCCCTGACCTTACGGCAGAGTATCCGAGCGCGACTTGGAAGAACTGGGGAAGGTAGTATAGGGAAGAGTAGAAGATCACGCCGCTGTGCGTTCAATCAGATGGGTGGAGCGCAGCGACAGGTAGTTGAGAAACGCACTTGGAGAACATGGTGAGGTAAACACCAATAACTGTGATCTGCTTGAAAATGTACACTGAAGGCCATAGTTAGTCGGACGATCACGTTGCGTACACCACGGGAAACGTACTCGGCACAATGGGAAGACGCGCTCCCCTCCATTCCCATAGACAGAAGAGCGCGATAACGAAGAAACCCGCGACCAGAGGCGCAATGACGACAGGAGATGACCACGGGAAGGTCACTCCCCCCTGCACGCGACCGATTCAGATGTCGGAAAACGGGGTCATCTGTGAAGTCGTGGAACGCATACCCAGATCAGAGGCAATGTGACGAGCGCACACCCCGCCAAAGTGAGGATAGTTCCCAGATAGTCGACGACCGCGAGCTTCCTGCGGAAGTCGCCCCCAACCTTCTTCAGCGGCAAAACGAGGACGACGCAGGGGATTGCGACAGCAGAGACGGGCAGCGTGACCCAGAAGCACCATTGCCAGCCAACCTTCTCTGAGATGACACCGCCGAGCAATGGACCGACGGCAAAGCCGAACGCGACGACCACTCCGATGATGCCCTGGTATTTGCCCCTGTACGGCGTCGAACCTAGGGTAAGCATGTGCTACGCAGAACCCCGGCCACCACACTCACCTATCGCGGAGGGAAACAACGTCTGATATCACAATTTGCGCGATGCTGACGATGCCACCCCCGCCCACGCCGGCAAAACCACGGAGAACGATGACCTCGATGATCGTGCGCGAGAAGCCGGCGGCGAGGTTGCCGACCATGAAGATGCCCATTGCCAAACACAGCGCGGCCTTTCGGCCGAAGATGTCGCTGAAACGCCCGTCTGCGAAGCGGCTGAAGTCAGTGCTCAGAAGAGTTTGAAACGCTCCACCGCACGCGGGCTTGGCGGGCCGCGTCGCGGTCGCATGCCTGGAGAGAAGGCGTAGAATATGCAGACGGGGACTCACAGAGAGGCTGGAACGCGGTGGACGTGAGGAAGTATGCTGACGGCACCCAGGAGACGACTGAGCCCGCGTTGAAGGCAGCAGCAATCGTTGGGAGGGCGGTGGCGACGATGGTTGAATCCAGGCATGAGACGAGGATGCAGAGCGAAAGACCACCGAAGACTGCCATGACCTTCCTGCGCGGGAGGAGGTTCGTTTGGTCCGTGAGGGAGATCGTTTCCGAGCGCGAGTCCACGACGGTGCGCGCATCTTCGACGATATCCACAGTGGACACATTTTGGGAGACAGCAGGAGTGGCCGGCATGGCGCGTCGGGGCCCGTGTTGGGAACTCAGGCGCTCAAGGCTGGAGGTTATCCACGAGAGACCACCGAGGAAGAGGAAAGCTGCGTGGGGACTGCTGGCCTCGGTAAGCTTGGCAATCCATCTGCGAGTTTTATACACCACGAATCCACGATGAAGCGGCGCGCTGCGCGTCAACACCCCCGCTAGTTGGGAGTGGGCGCAAAATGCGGGCGCGAGGTCCGACAGAAGACTCACCACAGGCCCAACCCCTTCGTCGGGCTGTCGGGCGCGTCCTGTTATGGCCTGCTCCGCATGACTACGAGCTTCGGCGCGCACCCGCTACGGACACTCAACATACGATCGCGTTACCTTGTCTCGCTACGCGATTGCCTCCGGGCTCTTCCCCGTCGCCGCTTCTACCCGCACCCCCGCTCTCGCGAGCCTCCCCGAGGTCAAGCGCGTCCCTCTAATCCGACCCTGCCTTCCCGCTCGTCTCCGACTCGCTCCGCGCTGGGCCCGCGCTCCGTGACCGTCACACGTCCTTGCGGCTAGTGTTGCGACGGCTCGGCTTCGGGTGGCTCAGGCGAGCCAAAAATGGAGCCACCAGTCATTCACTACTATAGATTGATTGCGCTGAAGTTGCTGGCACTGCTGTGAACATACGGTTATGAGTGCGCGCAAGGGGAAGACCATCCGCATGCTTGATGACGGCGTTCATCCGCGCGATAGCGACCGGAGACGATGGGTGGAGGAGGCAGAGAGCACGAGCACGACGGTTGAGGCAGGCGCTACGGGACTCCGGCGCTTGCCCACGGTTGATCGCAGTGACGTCACAGTCTACCGAACGCCGGCGGCGAATGTGAGGCACCATGGGGATGAATGCAAGAAATCAGGTGTATAACAGTTATGGGCAACAAATAGAAGTACAAAGGGCGTGAAACGGAGACTAGTGATACAAGTACATCGGACTCCAACTTCCAACCAATACATATCATACACCGGCACGCCGCAGCGAACGGAAGTGAGCGTGTCATGACACAAATACTGTCATGTCTATGGGTACATATCTCCGCCTGTAGGGTTGATGTACAGATCCCACATGGCCTGGGCGTCGTCCGTCAACGGCTGCGCATCTGCGCGCTGTTCGCCCTCGAGCGACTCGAACATCCCGCCAAACTCGGCGCTATTCACGCACCCCGAATCGTACAAGCTCGGCGTGAACTCTGGAGCGTACCAATCGAGTCCCGTCGGCTGCACGGGTTGGTACTCGGCACTGCTCGAGGGGGCAAGTGCGTCGTTCACGAGGGACGTCTCCGACGAGGTGTGCATGTGGGACTGCGGCATGTCAGGGAAGGTGGGTGGCATGGGAGGGGAACCACTCAAAGCGGCGAGGTGCATCGAGGAGAGGTCGTTGAAGGCTGGGTTTGCGGTGCGCGTCGGGTGCATGCGCGCCATCTGTGGGACGAGGTGGATGCACGGATTGAACGCTTCGACGCTGGGGCCCAAGGGGGCGGATGGGCCTGCGAACGGCTGGGACTCAAATGCGTTCTGAGGTAGTCGAAGAATTCCCTGGCTTCGGGGGAACGGTATCCGCGGTGGTTGGGAGAACAGAGGCAAGGCAAGGGACGTCTGGGGCATGGTGAACGGCGCTTGAGTGAACGGCCCCGGGTACTGAGGGAAAGGTGGCTGCATGACAAAGGGGGCTTGAACACGATTCGATCCGCGGGATAGCTGCGCCAGCGAATTGTCGAGCGTCGTTGGCTCATACACCTGCACGTCCGGCATCATCCCGGGCCTAGGTACGGGTTGCGGAGTCGGAAGCGTCTGCTGCTGAAGTGCAGTGTCACCGATGGTAGCGTAGCCAAAGTTGCTCTGGGGGTCTCTTACCGTCGCTAGGTAGTAGGACGACCTAGAACTACCGCTGGAGCTGCCTTGCGAGAAGCTGGGTCCGGCTGCAGACTCCTCGAGGCGGATCTTCTCGGGTGGTACCCATGCGGGTGTGACGTTCCTCCCAGAGGTCGTTGCGGGGAGCTTGCCATTGCGCTTGGTGCAATTCTCGTTCGCTTGGCGCTGCAAGTCGAGCTTGTACGCCTGGAAGGCGCGTTCGGCAGCCATCAAGCGGTCCTGGCCTTCTTCCGTGCGGTCCACAAGCTCGACAAGCGACTCTGTCCTAAGCGGCAAGAACGGGAGCGCCAGGTCGGCTGCGACGACGACATGACTTGGCGGCGGTGGGTCGCGCGAGGATGCTGGCGAAATGGAGGGGGCGTGCAGGATCGTCGAAGTCGAGCATTTGCCATTCGTGCGGAAGGAAGTGGCCGTCCCGAACGCACTGCCACTCGCCGGCGGGGCGTACGGGTGGTGCCGCGCAACGGTCATACCACCGGGAGATGGGCGAGATTGTTCTGTGGTCGACATGGGGATACCGCGGAGGACCCGACGCTGCTTTTTCTGCCGCTTCCCGTGCGCGAGGGGGGAGGGGGAATCTGATGGGGGCGTACCGGAAGTCCCCCGTCGCACCTGCCCCTGCGCGTTCTTTATCTCCTCCCATAGACGCTGCCAACATGTCTTCCAATTCTCTGGAATCTCCTTCATCCACAGTGAGCCAATCTGGGACCTTACGTCGTCTTTGTGGACCCCGCTTCCTAAAAGTGTCTGGTAGGCACCTCGAAATAGAATGAACTGGTTCGGCGCCTTCTTTGGGCCGCGGTCGGCCAGGGCCTTCGGATTCAAGTACGTTGCGCGCGCTGATGAAACCATCTTTTCTAAATCCGCGTCTGTAGGGATTGGGATTGTGAAACCTAAGCCAGAGCTTGCGTCTTCTCCGTCGAAGTCAAAGTCCGCCATGTTGCTGAAGCCGAGAAGAGACGATTATGCGCAGAGTACTGAAGGAATTCTGTGGACAATGAACAACGGCGTTAGCCACAAGAAGGGAGGGCAGAGTTGGTCAAGCCACCTACAAGAAAGACGACAAAATAGAGATGAGTATGAGCAGGCGGGAGGAGTGGGGTACGGGAGACGCGGGGAGGGGTATGAGGACCGGAGAGAAAGTGTGGACGACGCGGCCCTGCCGATATAAGTACTCCGAGGTCCGCCACCCCCGGAACGGCCAGAGAGGAACGAATGGGCGGGTATTGCCGGTCCAGCTTGGACGGGGAGTGGCATGGGGGTAGTGGGCGAACGACAAAGCAGGTTTTTTACGTCACGCGCGAGTTTTGCTAGTCTAGCATGCTCCTCTCGCGGATGCTTCTCGCAGACGGTGTGGAAGTAAGCATGCGCATTTTTTGCATCCATACACGCTGCCTTCATCGAGAGGATCGGCCTCGGGTCTACGGGTGTCGTCTGCGCGAATGCTATCAGTTGAGCCATTCACGGGTACTGCCGCTCGGCCACACTGATCAAGGCCACGCTTCACAGATCTGCGTTCCGCAGAGTCGGGTCGATCCACTCCAAACCGAGCAGCTCGAAGACTTCTTTCTCGGATCGCGGGAAGAACTCCTTGGAATCACGTTGGCGCACGCTGTGGTAGGGAACATGAACAAAGCGTCGTTTGGTCGAGAGGCACGACCACTTACATGCCTGAGCTGTCGAACTTCATCCCACACTTGTCCTTCGCCCACTGCCGGATGTCGCGCTCGAACATGACTGACCCCGTCCTAGTGCGCATACAGTCAATTTCGGGTGGGGAACGGCGATTCATAACCACTAACCATCCAAGCACAGCAGTCCAGTACAACTCCGGCGGCGCGAAGATGAGATCCAGTCTTCGTTTGGTCCCGGTATAGAAGGAGGAATCCGGTGGTAAGACGATCACTGTTAGTGATTTCTCGATGGAGTCCAAGTTATTGGCGCGGTTGGGACTTTGAGAGTGATAACTGCCCAGGTCTGAGGATTGCATCAACACGTGGTGGGCCTATGGAGAGTACCGCAACGTACGCATTACGTGGGTGACCATCCCTACGAGCACAACACGGCATGAGCATGACAGGAAAGCAACGCAAACAGCACTGCTAGGGCACCTCGATCGTATAGCCGACGAAGGAAGCGCTTGCACATCCCTCCTATTTTCGAGCGGTCGGGGTGAGTGAAAACGATGTCCAAGTCATTGCTTTCAGGTTTCCCGCGACGGTATCTGGAAACGACAACATCAGAGAGCTGGCACGCATATCTGAAAGAGTATGAAGAGACATACCCTCCTGCCATGATCGACACGAATCCAGGCTCTAAATTGTTGAGCTCGCGTACCACGACCCGGTACATCTCCTCCGCCTCGGCGCGGGGTATCCTTACCAGAATCACATGAGCGAATTGGCAGAAGAGGGTGACATGAGACTCACTTCTTCTCCAGGTCTCCGCGCAGACCAAGCGCAACCCGGATCCAGTTGTCCCCTAACCCGTCGTCGTACACCATATGCTTCCCGCAGCCCGGTTTCTGAGGCGCCTGCTCCATTTCGACTAGCCCGCCGTCGTGGGGGGGACGTAGCGCTCCACGCCGTAGTAGATCTCCAAGTCTTCAAGAGAACGAAGTCCGAGATTGAAGAGTCGGCGGGCGGAAGTCGGGCCAATGCCGTACACCGATGTGAAGAGTGAGAGAACCTTGAACCGTTCCGACGACTTGATGGTTTCTGGTCATAATTCATGTGAGTTGGCGATGTAGATTGCGAAGAGTCACCCGCACCAGCTTCAGAAACCTTGCCAGTGTCAATGAATTCTTCTATCTATGGGGATGCGGATGAGCGGGAGAACCCACGGCGCATTCACGGCGAAAATAAGAGAACGATACCTTAAGCGCAATCTTGGGCCCAATATGTGGCAGGTTCCCCACTTGGCGCAGGGATCGGATGTGGTGCGGATATGCTGCGTGATATCCAATGCATTATAAGCGCTGCGAGCTTTGTACTACACTATAGATGGTGTACCTTTGAGAATTGAAACTGCCCGCTCGTAACTCAACGCACTGCGGTCGTCCCCATCCAAGGTCCGACTCCGACGGAGCACGTTAAGTTCGGTGGCGAGGGCTTGATTCGGGCATACTAGTGGCGACGGTCGTCGACAAGCATAGCGGGACGTGTAATCCAACTTGGAGACGTCTGTGGGAATAGGGGGCTGCGGAGGCAAGAGATATTGAGGGACGTCTTCAGAGACGCGAGGCAGCGACAGACGCGAAACAGAAGGGCCGGCAACAGAAACTTGAGGCGGAACGGTCTCGGACTTAGAAGAATCTCCGCAAGCACAGGGGTCGTGAGTACAGCGGGGGTAGTTCTTCATGGTCGTGTCGTGAAGATCTTGAATCGCGACATAGTCCTCGCAAGGCAAAGCAGCACCCGCACGAACTGAGTCTCTCAGCCATGGAGGGGTAACAACCGCTTTCGCTTTCTACCACGGACGACGCGTGAAAGTGAGCCGCGTGAAAGCGGAGCGACAAGATTGCTACTCACCGCGATGTCCCAATCAACATGTCTCTCTAGACGCTTCCGCATACCAATGGCCGTGACGATCACATCTGCGTCTCTCGGATCTTGGCAGACGCCTCGTGTATGGTGCTCGGCAAGACTGAGTAGTGAGCCTACCGACGATGCATCCAGCTTCGCTTGCACCAGATAGACCTTCACATCGAGCTTGTGAGAGAGCTTTGCTCGCTTGGCGACAGGTGGAGGCTGTGACGAAGACTGGGCATGGGAACCCGGGTTTCTCTCCTGGTCGTATGCTGGTTGTTTGAGAGGCATGTTATGACACGTCTGCTACTGCTGGTATCAATGAGAGGTAGAGAAGATAAGGAGGGAAATGGGGACGCACCTGGGACTGCGTTTATGACCGCAGAATGAGCGAAGATTACGACATGGAGGTCCACCGCGCTCTCACGCTGTCTGGTGTGGCAGATCGACACCAGCGTGGTTGTAAGAAGGCGATGATGATGATGGATTCGTGCCAGAGCTCGTTAACTACACGCGTAGTGCTAAGTACGTTCAGTAATCGGAACGGGACGGCGGCTATCCCGCGTTCGGTTGACGCCGTAGTGGCACGGGACCACGGCCTGAGCCAGTGTGGTGAGTGGTTGTAAGAAGGCGAGGAGCGAGGAAGACGGCACTCTAGGCGAGGGAAGTGGGTGTCAAAGTGGGTGTTGGGGTGTAAGGGCGCATATGCCACACAGTGGCACTCTGGGATATGCCCGTGTACAGGCGTCTATTGGTCTATTGTCTTGTTTCTCAGCCAGAGCGTCTCTGAGGCGCGCTGCTCGAAGATTAAGTACAAGTACAGTATGCCCCACTTCTGTGACTCTGAGCGGTATAAGAGGATGTAGGTAGCTTGCATCTAGGATATTACAGGAAGTACTACATTACGAGGGATACACGGCAGGGAGGATCAGTCCGAATGCGAGCACAATTCTTCTCCCCATGGCTCCTCGTCATCTGTATCTCCGCTCTGCGAAACAGCACCATCAAGGATGTACTCTAGTTGTACATGACCTTCGTCGACGCCCGCTTCTGAGCCCTCGGCCTCCGCGACGGTAGCCACCCCGGTCGTCTCCTCGCCGGGCCAAGTCATCGGCGTAGATGCTGCATCTCGGACGGACATACCACCGTCCGTAACCCACAAACCGGGCTCGGAGTTCTCCTCAAGCTCAGCCATGAAGTCAGCGGTGCAGGTTTCGATGGCGTCTTTCAAATCCTCGCCATGAAGGAACCCGAAGTCAATATCGTCGCGAGATTCACCATTTGCTTCGGCTTCGGCTTCGGCTTCGGCTTCGGCTTCGGCTTCGGCTTCGGCTTCGAACTCGAACCACTCCGGGGGAAGCACGAGGGAGTCTTCAGGCTTGATGACGGGTGTAGGTGCGGCGTTGAGAGGGAGTGGGGGGTCTCCAGTGTCGTCCTGAGGCTGAGTCGTCGGGATGGTGGCAGTGTGGGACGTAGAGGAGGCAGATTGAGAGGGGCCAATGTAGGGCTGAGGGGCGTCTGATACAGGGATCTTTGCAAGAGCAGTAGAGAGAGGGTCGTCCAAATATGAAGGCTGAGGCGCGGTCGCACCGTAGAGAGATTCCTCAGAGGCTGGAAGTTCGAGGCATGGAACATCGAACATGAAGACCGCCGGGTCCGTGGGCTCGGTGAAGGGCGGCAGAGGTTGCATCGTCCCCGCCATCGGCAGTCTTTGCATTGCGGCAGGCGTGAAATGAGGATACATGAGATCTGCGTCAGGTTGCAGGACGCCGTTTACCATAGGAGTATTGTTGTTTTCCGGAACCGGAGGACTGTAGAAGGGAAGTTGATAGTATATTTGAGGAGGAGGGACAGCGAATGGGTTGAGGGATGGGTCGAAGGCGTAAGGATTATGTACAAGTGGGTACTGGAGA
>NW_025954703.1:0-15859 GCF_022376455.1 Epithele typhae | reverse complement strand
GCCGCTCACTCAGCACCGTCTCCGCCGTGAGATGCGCAGGGCAAAATAGAACTCCGCAGCCGTGCATGACCTCGACACGCGCCGCGGCGGCACACTGAGCTGCCAGGGCCGAACGCTCGAAGTCGTGCACATCAGGGCGAAGACGTCGCCCGGCCGGCGGCTTCGCGCGAACTTGCACGAGTTTAACTTGCTCCACCGTTCTCTCTCGTCGCGGACGACCCCGCGCCTGCCTTCTGCGCTGTGCCCGTCGCCTCTCTCGTACGAACGACCCTGGGACCTGAGTGAGCGCAGTCCTGCGCAAAGCACACACCGTCGTCCACGCCGAGAACCTTGTGTGGGGCCCGTTTGCGGGGTAACCGCGACATTTGCCCGCGCCGCCCTGCATCACGCACGGCGCACGTCGATACGGAACTCCCCCACGAATGGGCTTCGAACACGCCTGCGCACACAGCGTGTGGATCGTGCCACACGGAACAAGTATGTGAGTGTTATTCGTCCCGAGCGCCTACATTGTTTCGTACTTCTGACGCGAACGCTATCGGCAGACCGTACCGGGATCCGATGCCACAGCGTCGACACCTGAGCTGGAATCCGAGGCTTGCTGCAATCTGACCAGTTCAGGGCAGCTGGGTGCGCAAGCACAAAGTATCTGCCAACACACAAGATCCCCTCTCGGCAACACCACTGCCCCACAACTTTGCACGGTGCATCCTCGCAGATTCCTCCCGCACGGGTACAAACAACGTTCGTCCCCCGCGCCCGCCCGCGCCCTATCTCTGGCTGGCACTTCCCAAGCACAGACCGTCAGATCGTTCCTCCGCCCCCTCCGAGCCCCGCTCTCCCCGCCCCTACGATCGCAAACGTCAGGTCCTGTCCTGGTCCTGGATCCCGTCGCGATACGCCCATGATCTCGCCACGACGCGAACGATACCCGGCCCGTAGCCATCTGCAGTTTCCCCGCACGGCACTCGGAATCTTCAATCCGTGATCCCAACTCCGGGCGGCGCGGCGCGGCGGCCCGCCCCGCCCCGAATCGCCGCGGGTCGACCGCCGACCCCGCGCCGCCACCGGGGGTGTCCAGCTGACCGGTGACCTCCCACATCCGCCTCGGGCTTTCATGTGTTTAAAGCCGGCGACACGGGACCGCCCCGCGCCATATCGGACTTGGTCTCGCTCGCCCGGCCGATCTCGATGGGCCAAGGGCGCGCGCAAGCCTAAAGCCTCTTTCCCGCCACCGGTCACGCGCGCACCCGTCTTCGCACTCGAGTCTCTGTCGCCCGAGGCTCGAACCCGTGTGCCCGGCGCACATGAGGATCGTCGTGCGTGCTTATGGGCCCGTCGTCCTCGAACGACGAAAGGACCCTCGTGCCTTGGGCCCCCTTCCGCCGGCAGCGACCGACGCGCTCCCTGGAGATGGTTGGCCGGCGACTCGACTCGAGCCGGGCCTGGACGTGCGGGGGAGAGCCCCGTTCGAGCTTCGATGGCGAGGCAACGTCGGCGCGCTCCCGCGCGATGATCACCGACGGGGACGCGCTTGAGCTTGAGCTTGGAGCCTTCACGTCGGCGGCAGCCAGCGTCGAATCGTTCGAACGGCCCTCAGGCCTGAGGCCGTCGGCTCCAGTGTCACCGTCACCCACAGTGCGCGTTCACCTGCGGGGTTTTACCGCCGCTCTCGAGCGGACACCGGAGTGCAACTCCGTAAACCCCCCAGATCTCGGAGAAGCCCAACCTCCAGGCCTAATGGACAGCGCGATGGGGAAACGACAACGCTTCGTGCGACGGTCGCAGCTCGACCGCCGCGCTTCGAGGCGCAGGACGTCTTCGAGGCCTTCGCCGCGTCTCGACCCGCGAGGCTCGAGCCGCCAGCGCCGTCGCCATCGCGCCGACAATCCAGCGAGGACGGCCCCGGGCGCGGATCGACCGCGCCCGCGGGGGCGACGGCCGAGCAGCCCGTCGCCCGCGAGGGATCGTCCCCGGGCGCAGTGGGCTCGTCCGCAGACCGTCGGGGCGCGATGTATGTGGCGGAAGGCTTCCCGGGGGTGATAGACGTGGGCGGGAGCAGACGGGGGGCGCATCGGCGCATCGGCGATACTGCTGCGACACGATGCGCTCGATGCCGGGCGTGCGCATGTGGGCTGCACCGCGTTCGCGACGGTCGACGGGAAGGTGGCGCTCGGTTCTTGCATGTGGCGATCCGCGGAAAGTCCGGGTGGTATAGAGACTGCTTTCTCCGTTGAAGGGGTCCGTGCGAGGCTTGAATTCGATCGCGGATTTCGCCGTTCGTGAAGATCGGGGAATCATGGAGAATCCGACCGACGTTGTGGGCATCGAACGAAGCCGTGACTGTGCGTCGGAGGCCTCAACCAAGCGGTGTTTCATGAGCAGGAACTCGGACGATGTGGCGAGGGTTGACAGTACCGAGAAGCCGTGTATCGAGCGCAGAGCATAACCCCAGGTAGGGTGTGGAATGTCACTTTACTGCAAATGATCGGAAACGTGGGGGAGATTCAACAAGTCGATCACGATCGAGCTGGATAAATCACGAGCACATTTGGCTGGAGTGACCGAGGAACGAACACATTGGGTGAGTGTTTTTAAGATTGACAACTAGTATTCGAAGGTGTTGTAATTCGACTAGGGCTACACTGTGTAAGGATTCGTGCCAAGTACGAGCACAGCGGGACGTACCTTCCTTAAGAGCTTGACGGAGATCCCTTCACCTTGGCTAGCTCTGACAGCAGTCTTGCCCGTTCGTTCAGTAGCGCGAGGGTGTATTCTGTCGGCGCGTTGTGCGGGGTGACGATCCTCCGTAGTCCGCTCGGGAAGCCTAGCGCAGGAGAAGGAGTTTTGGACAAGCCAGAGTAGGATTGCAACCGTCGAGAAGTAGAGGAGTTGCTGCTGGGAGTCCCCCGTTGATAGTATGACCGGAGCTCCGTGCCTTCGTCCGCGTTGTGGATAAGCCCTGCGTAGCGAAACGGCAACGGCGTCTTGGGCGTCAGGGGAAGGTCGTCGCCTTCGTCCTCCGCATCGTCGCAGTGGCAGACCGAACTGAGCGTGGACACGTCCTGGCTCATTCCGAGCGCAAAGAAGGGGTCTTCTACTTCGTGTATGCACCTCGCTTGTGACCGCACCGTCCGCGTACTGCTTGTAAGCGCGACTGGGGGGAGGGAGGATAGGTCCGGGAGCTCGGTGGGAGCCAGAGCTGCTAGCTGCTCCGAGGTTGTTGACATCATGGTCGTGTCCGATTCCGCGAGGCCCGAGGGTACCATGGAGAGGTTGGAATGTGCCGCGCTCGTGACAGTGGACTGCACCGACGGGGAGGAAGAGTGCGTGCGCAGCCGGAGGGGCATGACGGGCGGCGGGTCCGCACCGTACGATGGGCCGGCGAGGAGACCCTTCTGTCGCCCGAGCCAGCAGAGGAGCTCACCGACAAACTCCACCTCGTCGTCCTCGCCCGCGGCCAGCCGACGCGGGTCGACGTCGCTCAGCCCGACGCACTCGCCGTTCATGACGTCGGTCTCCAGAACGCCGAGGAAGATCTTCATAGCTTGGACCTGGCTTGGGACCTCCCGCGAGGAGCGTATCTCAGCGGGAATAGGCAGACGCGTGTGGAGGACGGACTCGAGGATGCCGAGGAGAAGACCTGAGGTGAGGTCGGCAGGGGACTCGAGTGCGAATGGGAGAGGAATTCCGAGATTCTGAAGGAGCTCATTGAGGGAAACAGTGAGGTAAGCGGCCTTGTGCATTGAGGAACGAGGAGACGAGCCTAAATGCTCTCGACAATGGTGGTTGGGACTGGTCAAGTCCGACTGGGAATGGCCGCATTCGGGCCGGTGGTATGTCACTGTGGCTCTGGAAACCAACAAGTGTAAACAGCGCGCACAAGCCCGAGCACCGCCCCGGACCTGAGTCTACTACTACACCTGGGTCTCGTCTTCAAAGCGCTCATCGACCAGTTTACTATCGGCGCCGACGACTCGCTCCACACGCTCATTGACCGCGTCATCAATGCGGAGGCGACGCTTCAGCAAGTCTCGAACTCGAGTGGGACCGTCTCGACTGGCGCGGGCTGGGTGAGCCCAACTTCGACATCAATGAGACCGCGTTCACGGACGCGCAGTGGGGTTGTCCCCAGCGAGGTGTGTGCTGCTTTCTATGTTTGTCGGGTTCCGGGCGGCTCATGGCGGCGAAGATGGCCCGGCCCTTCGCTCGACGGTGATCATAACCTATGCCAACTGGCTGCTCGTCAACGGCAATGGCACCTCGTTTGTAACGAACAACCTCTGGCCCATCCTCAAGCTCGACCTCGACTATGTCATGAACAGCTGGAACATAACTGGGTGAGTTGTCACCATGTCCTACCACTACGTGCAACCCGTTGACGCATATATCCAGCTTCGACCTCTGGGAGGAGGTAAATTCTTCTTCCCTCTTTACACCACCCAGGCTGACAATGCGCTCTAGTTCTTGCAATCGTACTGGAACCCGAGCGCGGGCTACATGACCGCAAACACCGGCGGTGGGCGGTCCGGTAAGGACGCCAACACCGTCCTCACCTCCATCCACACCTTCGACCCAGAGGCGGGCTGCGATGCCACGACTTTCCAGCCGTGCTCGGACAAGGCGCTGTCGAACCTGAAGGTCTACGTCGACTCGTTCCGCTCCATCTACACGGTCAACAGCGGGACCGCGTCCAACGCCGCCGTCGCGACCGGCCGGTACCCCGAGGACAGCTACTACAATGGCAACCCGTGGTACCTCGCCGTGTCCGCTGTCGCCGAGCAGCTGTACGACGCGCTGATCGTGTGGGACCAACAGGGATCGCTCGCGTTCTTCCGGCAATTTGACTCTTCCGTCGCAGCGGGCACCTACCCCTCTTCGTCGGCAACGTACACCACACTGGCCAGCGCGACCGGAGCTCGGGCTCCCCGCTGAGCGCCGCGCACCTCACGTGGAGCTACACCACGGCGCTCACGTCGTTCGCCGTGCGCGGGGGCAAGACGTTCGCGAGCTGGGGCGCCAGGGCCCGTTCAGGTCACGTCCAATGTCTTCGTGACGACCATCTTTAGCGGTGAGTGGCCTAAATCTCGTTGACTCCAAGAGAGCTCGCGCTGACGGCGTTCCAGCCTTTCGAGCGGAGCGGCTGCCCACGTTGCATCGAATTTGCGAAGCTCACCCCAGACACACTCTCGACCATGCAGCAGAACAACAGTTACTGCAGGAGCCTTTGGATCCAGCTGCAGGATGGGACCTACGACCTCGCTAAGACCTCGTTCCCGCAACTGAGGCTACAGCTAGGGCGTCCCGTTAGCCACGATATCTGGTTGATGCTGGCACTGTTCAACAACCACAACATCACGAAACGTGCGTGGAGCACGGCTTGCTACACCCGCGAGCCACTCGAGGCCACCATACAAAGGGTCAGAATGGTTGACCATGTTGACCATTCGGGGCTCCGAATCACCGACGCCGATGTGGTGATACGAATATAACTCTCCCCTGATTGTGAGTGGACTGTGGCTTCTCATGCCTCCCCTCATCTCACGCTTTGCCGGGTAGGAACGGCCTGCTTAAGACAACAATGTTGTCCCGCACAGCTGTCCCCGGCTCTTCAACGTCCACGTTTTCGGACTATGTCCCTGTCGTCGTCGCGCCGCTCACCCTCGTTGCTTTCCTTACGTGACTCGTCGCTTTCCACACCGTCGAACCCCTCACCAATAAATCTCTGAACGCGATCGCGCTCGCTCCCCATCTACATCACCGGCAGCGTTGTGAAGCCCCGACAGAGCCGGTCCTCCGATCAGGTGCACCTCCTCTCGTCCACGAATTACCCCACATGGAGCAGTACATCACCCTGCTTCCTCCTTGTGCGTGCGCGCAGGCGTCTGGCCTTCATTTCATTTTCACTGCGCAATCGGTACCGTCACGCTCCTCGCGAACGCGGCAGCGGGGTACAAGTACATCCGCACGAAGGGCGGCAACGTGACGTGAGCGTCGGACCCGAAAAACAGCATCACCACGCTCGCGCAATGACGCGGAAGGACTCGTGGCAGTTGCTCATACGCTTGACCTGTCTTCCTCATACGTGGAGTGGAGGTCTACATGATAGAGAGTAACTGGGCCAGGGGCGACTGATGTCAGAGGACCAGCGGCCTTTTCCGAGAACCCGGGCCGAGTCGGCTCACATAATCGTACAAACATGCGCAAAGAGAGAGCGCCAGCGGCGTACCAACATCATCGGGCTCGCTCGTGTCTATTCCGAGCCGGCCGTCGACTTTCCCTACTATGGCGATAGCTTTGAAGGGAGCGAGGGCAGAGGTGAGTCGGGAGTAAACCCTGTCACACACAATCCTAATCAGTGCCCCGCGCAGGCGTTCCGCAAGTATTGTGACCGCTTCCCTCCCACGGAATTTCAATCCTTGCCCGACGACCTCTACCCCCACGGCTCCTATAACGACATAATTCCCGTCGGTTCGCGGCCCGACCCCAGCGTTTGGGAGCGAGAATTTGACAAAGACACGAGCTCGGTGCACCTCATTCACTTCGGGTGGGCTCTTGACGAGGCCTGGGCTCTCAGATTCGCGGCATACCACAACATATGCATCGACATGAAGAGGTTCATGAGGGAGTTTCAGTTCGAGCGGAGCGGCTGCCCACGTCGCATCGACTTCGCGAACCTCACCCCAGACACGATTACAACCATGCAGCAGAACGGCAGGTACTGGAGGAGCGTCTGGATCCAGATGCAGGATACCATCTACGCACTCGCCGAGAGGAAGTTTCCGCAGCTGAACCTCCAGCTAGGGTGTCCCATCAGCTACGATGCCCGGATGATGCTCGCACTATTCAACAACCATAACATCACGAAGCGCGCGTGGCTCACGGGTTGCCACACTCGCGAGCCACTCGCGGCCACCATACAAAGGGTTGCCGAATGGTTGACCGTCCCGGGTTCCGAGCCACTGGTTCCGATGTGGTGGTACGAATACGACTCTCCCCTGATTGTGAGTGGGCCGTAACTTCTGGAGAGTTTCTTCGTCTCACACAGTCCCGAGTAGGAACGGTTTGGCGTAGACAACCAGTAGACCTCCAATTATCACGCTCTTTTGTAATGCACCTTTTTTGAATTTCCTCTCGCTCTATGTCGTCGTCGTCACACCACCACCCTCTCGGCGCGCCCCTCAATCTCTTCACATCCCCCACTAATCGAGAACAAGATCACGCACGGTCCACAGTAGTAAACCCCGGGACATGGATTCCGTCTACTTAGGTCTGCGTCCATCGCCCCCGGTGACGGACCGTGCCCGTTTAAGTACCATATTTCAGGCCCTCTTCAACTAGCCAGCTTCCATGATGCACACTTGCAGTTCATGCCAGCGATCCATTGTCACGAACATTTGAAACACTACGACCACAATCATCAAAGTGGTGTCTCACTATCGTTGACATATACACTCAGACCCCTCCCTTCTCCCTCGCACGTCTAGAGCCTTAGGGACCTCCTCCACGAAGACCACCCATGCTACCTCGTCATACTCGCATGCCCCATGTGCATGCATCCCTCAACCGCATGTATGATACGCCGTAGCATCTCCTTCTCCGTCTCCAGCACGGCGGGCGGCTCGTGTGCGCGATGGAAGCCATTTCCATTGATGTTCGCAAGACCACCAGACCACTTCCTGCCGTGAAACACGTCAGCTCGGCCGTCGAGGACGCGAAAAAAGCGTGAACTCGTACCTGGGTAGGTGCCCGCCGTGATTTTCAGCCTTCTATGGTCATCGAGGGGATATAGAGAGGGCAACGGGGAGAGCAAACGCGCTCGTCGCCACTGGGGGATTTTCGGCGACTTTTGAATTAATTTCCGACGCGCGTCCGGGAGCGCCGCTCTGAGCAAATGCCATCGGACTTCCCCAGCATGTGTTCCACCGATGACAGTATTGGGGCAATGGTCCGTCGACCCCTTCCCTTCATGGCGGCGTAAAGTTCGTATGAACCATACCATAGATGTACTAGTACGAATGGCTCAGGTTGTTCGAATCTTGAGAGGGACTCGACGAGCGGGGAATGCGACTGGTGGAAAACACGGCAGAAGAGGCGACAAAGAAAGGCGGGGCCGGTAAAAGCAAGAGATGCATTCCGATTGTTAGAGAGTGGGTAGAAGCGAGGCGGTGGGATGGTCCGAACGTTGAAGGCGGCAGGCCACAGGATGAGCCGTGCACAGTGCCAGGTCAGTGGGGACACTGGTCTCCGAGCGCTTCGAAACTTGTCCTCAACTCGCACGTTCGAAGCCGAATCGCTCACCGACTCGAACGGCCGCCGCCATTCTCCTACTTGAACCGAGTCCTTTCGACGATCCCTCGCTCCCGTGTTCACCAAAAACACGACGACTACAACAGTTTGCCAGTGCAAAGCGTCACTGGTCAGATCCTTCGACGTCTTCACGGGCGGGGATTTCCTTGCAACGGTCAGATAGCCTTCGGTGCGACTTCAGCATCAAACTCAAGCTGCCAAGGGCCGGACACCAGACAGGCACTCGAATTAAGAACTGAATGCGGGGTTAAGGATGTCCGCCTCGGCCCGCGTTTCAAACGGGACCGAGTCCGAGCGGCGATCGCGTTGTCTGCTCCAAGATCCCGTGGACTTCGGAGAACCATTCGCAAGCTCTGTCGTGCAAACTCCGAGAGTGTGACACAGTGCATATGCGTGCCGTATACATTCTCTTGACAGAGGGTCCGTTGCAGGGTGAGTACTTTCTTCACAGAAAGGCTCACAGTTGTAGTAAACGAGTTGCGAAGCTGAATGTCGGTGGTCAGGTGTGCGCTTGACCCGGGACAGCCCTGACCGGGTTCAAATTCGCCGACACCAGCTAATGTCAACATTGCGATGGCCCTCCCATTGTATATTCCCACTGTCAGGTGCGTAAGACAGCAAGAATGCTCCTCGCTAGCTTACTTCGGCGCGAAGGATCCCGTGGTCAACCATAGAGTCACTCTCGCAAAGTTGAGCCCCATTGTCGAGTGTACTGAGAGGAGAGCTTACCACCATGTGGTGCATGAGTGAAGCTGCAGAGGGTACAGTCCCACCATGAAGCTCAGGTGAATAGCGACCGCACGTCCCAACGCCGCCTCTAAAACTGGCGCGCACCACCCGACAACCCCGTCCGTAGCCCTGTCATCAGGTCTGGAACGGCCTGCGACCCTGAATTCCGGCACTCGCATCAGTGTGTGCCCACCCTGTCCTTACGGCCGTTAGGCCAAGTCCCGACTTTGCCACAGAGCGTCCCAAAATTCCCCCAAGCTCAACTCGGGCAACGAATACGAAGGCTCGTTGCCGCACATTCCGTGACTCCTGTTGTCCATCTGTACGCGTGCAGTTCTGATGCCTTGCCCTCTGTGACAGCTGTCTCGATCTACCAATAGAAGGGCTTCGACCACCATTGTACCGGGGTTTCCCTGTCCGGACTGCGGTCGTGTCTGTATAGACACGACAAAAATACCTGGACAGCAGGAACGGACATGTCGAAAGAGGATCCTACCGGTGGTTAGTGCGCCTGCGAGCTATTTCGTTGAGGTATATAAACACGGCGAAGGGCGCGCTGTTTCTTTACCCTCTCACAAACTCCCCAACTCGCCCCATACTCCATACTCTTCTCAATCATGTGCTCTGACGAAAACGGCGCTCACCATGCGATCTACTACCTCAATGCTCAGCTCGGGGCTTTGTATAACTCAGCGAAGCATTGCCTCGCTGAGCATGCTGGGTCACGTCGCCCAGAGAGCCGTATGTCCGATGTTGTTACCGCTATCGTCCTTGCATTGACAGAGGATCTCCAGAACCCAACTACGCCCTGGTGAAGTACAGCGCTGCTAGCTTGGACGGTTCCTCGATGTCGCTTTCCACGCCACCTTCGGCAAGCCCGTCCTGGAGTTTATCTGTGGCCACAACGCCGTCCTTCACCTCACTCTGGATGAAAGTCGTTTGGTGGTAGGCGGGTGAGTTTGCATTATACCTCAATACATGAATCCCTGCTCATACAGTCGACAGCGTCTCGACGATGTACCCTGGTCCTCTCCGGGTTACTTATCGCATCCCCTTCGAGAGCCGCTCTATCTATGGGAACAACCTTCTCATCAGTGAATATGAGAGCACGATCAACCTCCTGATCCTCGACTTCAAAAGTGAGTACTCATCCAATCGATTCGATTCGCTTTTCATTTGCTAACCTATGTATGTTTTCTAGACTCAGTCCTTCTTTCTACCTTCCCGCATGTTTCATTCGGGAGCGGTCAGCTCACGCGTTTCCTCGCGGGCTATCTTCAATTGCTCCAGGAAGCCGGCAACCATGTTCTCTTCTCCCCTCCAAGTTTGGTCCCTACAGCCCGATGATGATCACCGACTACGCTCTCTTGGACCTCTCTCAGGCCTTCTTCCACAACTCCATCCGAGGAATCAGCGTCGACCAGATCAACACCTATCTTACTTCGATCTGGCTCAAGTCGTCCATGCTTTCCTACCGCGGCATCAACGGCGAGAAGGGTAACTGGCCTCTTCGACTCCTCGCGCAGTTCAACACGAGGTCGTACGGGCAAGGGACGTACGGCCGCTTCCGTATGGGACTGGAGCCTCCTACCGTTGAGATCGTTTGCGACAAGGAGCTCATCATGTACTTCAACATCGACGAACTTGATTGTTTCGATCACAATGGGTGTGTGGTTCATTAACCAGGTCCCGCTTCTATCAGGCTGACTCGTCGAACGAAGGAACATCACTCACTCTTTCAAGGGCTGGAAGGTTGCTCTAGTCGTCGATGTTTTGTACTCCGACGAAGCCGACGGTCGCGCTGTGACCCTTCGGCTCGACTTTGACAAAGGCGCGTTCTCACTGACTGATCATGTCGTGGAGTGTGACTCAATGTTCTTTGACTCACTTAGAGCCGCGCTACCATGATTTGAAGTCGCACTTCCCCGGTCTCGACGAGGATGACGCGTTCTGCGGCGAACAGACGGAACTCCTCGTGCGATTCTTCACCAAGGAGTACCTCCGCCTCCTCAAGGACGTCCATTATGACGTTCTGTACACCCACGACACCCGCTGGGAGACCGTCCACAAGCCTCTTGAGCACCCCTCCGGCGGGTGGGAAGTCGGCCTTCCGGACCACTCGCGCGACTCGATCCGGCACACGCACATGTACGGCTTCGACCAGGTCGCCGCGCTCTCACACGGCTCGCTCGACGCGCATTTCGCCTCGCTCCGCAAGAGCGCGCACGGTATCCTGCGCCAGTGGACGCACGACAAGTTCTTCGACGCCAAGTTCAAGCCGCTCACGGTCCGCCTTCTCAGCGACAACCGCGCGATCGTGTGGGTTCACCTCAAGGGCGGCATCCTCACCACGCTCCGCGAATGGGTGCCGTCCCTGGAGTCCGACGCGACCGCTACTTTCGGCGAGTGGCGCCTCGCCTTCGAGGTACCACTGAAAAAGTGCTCGCAACACGAGCTGGAGGGCTTTGATTCGGTCGGATACCGGAACACCATGGCCTTCCAGAAGCACGGCGTCGTTGAAGACTGCGAGCTCTACCACATCTGTCTCGACCTCCACAGTACGTCTGAACTTCATCGATCTCTTACGGCTCAGCCGCTCACGCTCTTTGCAGACGCCGAGTACATCCACGAGTACTCACTGTTCGCCGACCTCACCCAGGACAGGCAGGGGATCCGCCACTCCGTCCTCAAGCTCCAGGCGGCCATCCACTACGTCACTCAACACTACTTCCCGGCCCTCTGCCGGGAGGCCTACCACGTCCTCACCAGCGTCCCCGTCTGGAAGCCGAACGCGACTCTCCCCTCCTCCTACGCGCTCACCAGCGTCGACTTCCAAGTGTACTCGTCCGCGCGCGTCACGCGCAAGAACTGGGCGCACGTCTCGGTCGGACACCAGCCTGTGCTCGTCGTCTTCGGCATGACCGCGCACCGCGCCCCGCCCGCGCACCACCTCGACTGGTCGGCATCCTGGGTGGTGCAAGCCGAGGCCGCGCGCGGCTTCTCGCACGGCACGCTCAGCATTGCGCGGCGCGTGTTCATGGACGAGCGCGTGCTCACGCTCCTTGCGCGCGTCAACGTGCTCACCACGCTCGTCCCCCAGCGCGCGGACGCGCTCGAGCAGCATGATTTCCGCGGGCTCCAGCTTGTGCCCTGGGCTCGCCACGAGCAGCGCAAGAAGTGGCCGGCCGAGTGGGTCATCCAGCCTCTGGCCGACGACGGCACGCTCCAGTACCTCTGGCGGCACGACGAGCGCTGGCAGTACGACTCGCGCGGCAATGCGAACCCGACGAACACCTCGCGCGGCGTATCTTGTGAGTTTGTGCTCCGGCTCGGTTGACGCAGCATGCTAATAGGACTCCCCAGGCGTCACCCGCAACTATGTGGAACTCCCGACCGCCGTCAGGCAAGGCGCTCTGAGCATCAAGATCGGCGGCGAGGTCGAGCTCAGTGTCTCGCTGCAGAACACGAGGACCTACACGTACGGCCCCGCCTCTCTTCCCCCGCTCCCACTTTGCTCATCACTCCCATCCCTCCACAGCGCCCGCGCGTCCGTCAGCTGGTCGACGCACGTCACCGTCCACACCCTCGGGAACACCATCCGGGTCGACACTGTCGGTTCGCACGACCCCGTCTTCACCCCGGCCACCTACGCGATCGGGCCCGACGTCGTCCCATTCGCCGAGCTCGCGCTGTCCGCGACGCTCGCCGACCCGGTCAAGCTCCTCGTCGAGGCGTTCCCGCCCAAGGTCGACCTCGACGGGCTCGTCCGCGAGATGCGCGCGTTCGAGGGCGCATGGCAGTACTGCTTCCCCCTCGCGGGCGCGGGCGCGTATGCGCTCGGCAGCCCGATCTTCAACGCGGACGGGGACCTGCTTTTTGAGCTCCGTCGCCACGGCGCGAGCTCGCGTGAGGGCGACAGTGGGCGGCGCCTCCGCCAGAAGCGGGCGCCGCTCGCGATCACGAACGGGAGCGCGCCGGAGTGGCAGCTCGCCACGCCGCGCATTGGCGTCGAAGTCATCAACGAGAGGACGGACGGGCCCGGAGTGTACAATGGCAACGGTCAGTGCGCCGTCGTGATCGAGCTGGGAAGTGCGAGCTGACGCATGGCTTTGTAGGCAACCCGACGCTGAAGTCGACTGCTGCCGCCCCGGAGTTCTCTGGGTATGCTCCCAGCGAGCTCGGGGTGGGGGATGACTCCCAGGCTTCCATCAGCGTCGCGTAGTGAGGATCTGCTGCACGCAACGTGTCGATGAAAGCAGGATGCCGTTCAATAGTTACGCGAGTCTGTCTCTGAACCAGTCGTGAAGATGAGAATTGTGTTCGTGTTGTCGTACTGTACATACCGCGCTCTCTGCATATCATAATCATGGATTTTGGTGGTTCACAGCGGCCCCATTGGTTCATTTTCGTCGAACCTAGTCCCTCTCACATGAGCAACAGTGCTTACAGCCGACTCGCAACTATTGAAACGGGCTGGGCCCTTCAACATGGGACCTCATGCATGGGCTGTAGCGCACATACCTGGTGGAGGAACCACGTGGCCCTGACCCCCTACGCGAAGTGCACACTGAGGTTCGCGGCACGGGAGCAGTTTCGACATTGGGTTGACGTTGCAAGTAATCGACTCTTATACTTATCTTGTAACTTGGAATGACGGTTGACCTGCCCTAGCCGCTCTTGGTCCCGTGACAGCTGAAAAACGTTTCGACTGTCCACGATATGCATTAATGGGGAATCGAACCCCCCGGAGGGTCGATGGCAATAGCTCGCCACGCCGCGCACTGCAGTGGGTCCGCGACTCGTCTCTCATCTTCAAGGTGCTCATCGACCAGTCTACCATCGGCGCCGACGACTCGCTCCGCACGCTCATCAACCGCGTCATCAATGCGGAGGCAACGCTTCAGCAAGTCTCAAACTCGTCTCGACCGGCGCGGGAAGTTGGGTGCGGGCTGGGTGAGCCCAAGCTCAACATGTACATCAATGAGACCGCTTTCACGGACGCGTAGTGGGGTCGTCCCCAGCGAGGTGTGTGCCGCTTTCTATGTTTGTCGGGTTCCGGGTGGCTCATGGTGGCGAAGATGGCCCGGCCCTTCGCTCGACGGCGATTATGACCTATGCCAACTGGCTGCTTGCTAACGGAAACGGCACGTCGTTCAGTATCGCGGACGCCCTCTAGCCCATCCTCGAGCTCGAGCTCGACTTTGTCGTGAACAGCTGCAATCTAACTGGGTGAGTTATCCTCATGTCCTACCACTACGCGCAGCCCGTTGACGCACATATCCAGCTTTGACCTCTGGGAGGAGGTCAACTCCTCTTCCTTCTTCACCACCGCCGTCCAGCACCGCGCTCTTCGCGAAGGAATTGCACTCGCAAACAAGATCGGACAGACGTCCGTCGTCAGCGGCTACACCGCCCAGGCTAATAATGCGCTCTGCTTCTTGCAATCGTACTGGAACCCGAGCGCGGGCTACATGTCCGTCAACACCGGCGGCGGACGGTCCGGCAAGGGCACTAATACCATCCTCACCTCCATCCACAACTTCGACCCAGAGGCGGGCTGCGATGCCACGACCTTCCAACCGTGCTCGGACAAGGCGCTGTCGAACCTGAAGGTCTACGTCGACTCGTTCCGCTCCATCTACATCGTCAACAGCGGGATCGCGTCCAACGTCGCCGTTGCGACTGGCCAGTACCCGAGGACAGCTACTACAACGGCAACCCGTGGTACCTCGCCGTGTCCGCCGTCGCCGGGCAGCTCTACGACGCGCTGATCGTGTGGGGCCAGCAGGGCTCGCTCGACGTCACCTCGACGTCGCTCGCGTTCTTCCGGCAGTTCGACTCTTCCGTCGCCACGGGCACCTACCCGTCCTCGTGGTGAACGCCAAGCACACGTACTCGAGCGGGGCGCTCTCGGCGCAGTTCGACAGGAGCTCGGGCTCGCCGCCGGACCTCACGTGGAGCTACGCCGCGGCACTCACGTCGTTCGCCGCGCGCGAGGGTAAGACGTTCGCGGGCTGGGGCGCCAAGGGCCCGTCCAGGCCACGTTCAATGTCTTCGTGACGACCATCCTCGGCGGTGAGTGGCCTGAGTCTCGTGTGACCCCAAAGGAGCTCGCGCTGACTGCGTGCCCGACAGAGAACATCCACATCACCGGCAGCGTCATGCAGCTTCAGAGCTGGTCGCTCCACAATGTGCTCCGCTTGTGCCCGTGCCTTTGAAATAAAACTTAAGGATATTTGGCACTCCACCAAAGACTTCCTTCTTCCTGTCTTCAACGATTTCAAATCCCACCTTCCTTACCCGTCTTTGTCGCCTTTGTGGTTCGCATGATATCTGAAGCTCGGTTATTGTTTAGGAATTGGAGGACGGAGGAATATTAATATGCATCTCGCGGGCTTCTGCGTCGCATTCCATACATATTTGAGCATCAACACAAAGGATATATTTCGCCGCCGAACCTCCTTGACCCTATCCCAGTCATTCCAGTGTAACGCTCCCTTGATGTGCTCAGTACTAGGCCTTCGAACCCTTCTTCTTACCGGCCTGAGACACGCTGCCGCCCTTGCTTCCACCACCCCGCGTCGCCGCCCTCGCAGGCCCACCCTTTCTGCCACCTCGTTGGCTCTTCTTCTTATCTCTACGGGGCGTATCGACGTCCGTTTCCCCTTCATCGGCAGGAACATCCGCAGTAACCAGCGGGTCGGGTCCCGAACCTTCATCGTCCGCGTCCTGAACAGATTCCTCCTGGTTATGGACTTCGGGCACATGAGGCTGGTCCCCGCTGATCGTCGACGAGCTTCGCGGTTGGAGGGCCATGCGG
>NW_025954702.1:0-12500 GCF_022376455.1 Epithele typhae | reverse complement strand
AAGGCTTTCAAAGTGGTCTACCAAGCCCACTGGAGCACTTTAAAGCAAATATATCAGTTTCTCACACTTTGCAGATCCTGTCTGCAATCTCTATCAGTCACTGTTTCAAACTCTGTTTGTGGTTAGAGGGGCACTATAGTGTATGTATCAGCATGCTAGAAAGCTTTCAAAGAGTTTCAGTCAGCCCACTTGAGCACTTTGAAGCAAGCATCGCACTACCATAGATGGGTATATAGTCCAATTGGAAGAGCTGCTTATATCCACGGCCATAGGACTTTGAAAGCACCGCATCCCGTCTGATCTGCGAAGTTAACCAGAGTGCCGCCCAGTTAGTACCACGGTGGGGGACCACGCGGGAATCCTGGGTGCTGTGGTTTTGCTTGTTTTACTTCTGCATTGTTGCATTGTTGCAATGCTGCAACTGGTGCTTATGTGTGCTTCGTTTAAGCACTTGTGCAGCTTGCTAGTGTGCTAAGGAGTACATAGTAGTGTCCCTATCACTGTAAACAGAGGCTCAAACAGTGGCTGATAGAAATTGCAGACAGGTTCTGCAAAGTGTGAGAAATTGATGTCTTTGCTTCAAAGTGCTTATGTGCTTATGTGGGCTGATTAGAGTGCTTTCAAAGCTTTATAAAGTGCTCACAGATACACTCTAGTGTCCATAAACACAGGTTTAAACAGCAGCTGACAGAAATTGCAGACAGGTTCTGCAAAGTGTAACAAATCCTCAATGCTTGCTTCAAAGTGCTCCAGTGGGCTTATCAGAACACTTTGAAAGCTGTCTAGTGTTCTAACAGGTGCACACTAACACTCTTCCATGGATGCAACACAGACCATGTTGAATCATTGACTGATAGAAATTGCAGACAGGTTTTTCAAAGTGTGGGAACTTTCTTCAAAGTGCTCCAGTGGGTTGATTAGAGGGCTTTCAAAGCTTGCTAATGATATGATCAACACACAGTAGCGCCCCTCTCATCATTAACAGAGGCCTGGAACAAATCTGCAGAGCATAGCAAATGAGGTATGTTTGCTTCAAAGTGTTAATGTGGGCTGATTGAAGCACTTTGAAAGCCTTCAAGTGTGCCAATACATCCACAGAAAAGCTCTGCTTAGGTTTCTAGCAGCTTCCAGCAGCTTGTTGACAGTTTTCACAAATGTGCATGGTATGGCAGATTGATATGTTTGCTTCAAAGTGCTTGTGTGGGTTGATTTAAGCACAGTAAATGCCTGGTAGTGCGCTGATAAATACACTGTAGTGCTCTTGTCACCATTAGCACAGCACAGAGCAGGACTCTGGGGGTTGGGGACAGTTTCTGGGACGTTAATTTTGGGTGCGCAGGCTGTGGCTGTGCAAAAACGCGATATTGTGGACACCACTTTTCACGCCTCATGTGGGACAGGCCTGTGCACAGCCACCCAGAGGCTCTTGCCTACCTTATGGGGAGGCAATGGGAGTAGCAGGTGCACCACAGCGCATGGGCTGCCACTGGCTGGCATGGGTACAATAAATGAATTGAATGGTTGGGTGAATGCTGTTTGAAACAGCTTTGGGGCTGGCAATAAATGGATTGGATGGCTGGGTTGACGCTGTTTGAAACAGCTTTGGCGCATTAGAACTGAATGTTGCCTTCTGGGTTCTGGGGGAAAACAAAAACATCTATGCACACACCTAAAAACGAAACCTTGGGGAGTGTATTAGTGTGTTGCCTGTCTGGTTGCTGTTGCCGCTAAATGGGTTGCTCTGCTTGCAGCACTCTGCTTGGGGAGCTGACCGTTTAGAAGTGGCAGCAATAAGACAGACCATGCATTAATGCACTCCCATTGGGGCTGGCACTCCCATTGGGGGTGTGGGGGCCCCGTTTCTCCTTGGAGAAACTTGAGTCTCCTGCTCTGTATAAGAGCAGGGGCTTCAAGTATCTCCAAGGAGTAAACAAAGATGGGTTTTGGGGGAGGTGTGTGCAAAGATAAAGGGTGGAGTGGAGAGTTTAGGGCAGGCTTAGGGGGGTTGGGGGGGTTTGGGTGTGTGTGTGTGTGTGTTTGTAGTGTAGTTAGTAATATAGTAGATGCATTAGAAGAGTTTCAATTCAATGTCATTGAGTCAATTTCGTTTGTGTGCCAGAAATCAAAAGCTTTTGAGGAGTCTAATCCTCACCCACTGATCCTAACACTCTCTAACAATCAGTGCTGATCCTAACGCTCTCTAACACTCAGTTACTAGTCCCAACGATCTCTAACACTTGCTTACTAGTCCTGACACTCTCTATCACTAAGTTACTAATCCTAACACTCCTCCTATCACTATCCACGTTCTACACTAGTCATCCTAACTGACTAGTCCTAACACTTCTAACACTCAGTCATTAGTCCTAACACTCTCTAACACTTGCTTACTAGTCCTAACGATCTCTAACACTTACTTACTAGTCCTAACGCTGTCTATCACCAAGTTACTAGTCCTAACACTGTCTAATACTCAGTCACTAGTCCCTCTCACAATCCTCACACTCTGATCCTCACCCACACTCCCAATCCTCACACACTCTGAGTTCAAATGTCAGCCCCTTGAGTCAAGTGCAAACAGACAGGTTGATTCAAATTTGATTGAACTGCATCAGCCTCTAGCTTGGGGTTAAGGCTTCAACCAGCCACCTCTCCTAATTGAACTGTGGCACAGATTGAAATCTCAGCCCAGGTTTGATTGAACTGCAGGATCCCAAATTGAATCCTCAGACTGAAAGCAAATTGTCAGGCCCCAGTCCAGCTTGAATTGAGCAACCAGTCAGCCTCCAACCTTGAATGTCAGCCACTCAGCATTCAGAATGGTCAGCCTCTGGTTTGATCATCCTCCCCTGATTTGAATCAGAGAGCCAAAGCTGATGACTGTAAGGATCCAATCAGCTGGGCTTTCACTGCAGTCCCAGATCAGAGCAGGGATTGAAGATTGCCACTCAGGATCCAATTCACACTTGGAGAATGTTGTAGGTGCAGTTCAGAACAGACTGTGGGTGATTCAGGTTTGATTCAACTGCAGGATTCCAAATTGAATCATCTGTCAGGCTCTAGTTTAGATTGCAACCAGTCAGTGGTTGATAACAGGCACCTGTTAGATCAGCCCAATTGAGGTGTAGCAGAGATTGAAATGTGGGTCCAGAACAGACTTTGGCTGATTCAGATTTGATTGAACTGCAGGGATCATCAGCCCCAGTGAGTGGGCCTTGGAGCAGTCATTGGTTGCTCTGAATTGAAATGTCAGTCAGTTTTAAAGTTTGAGCAGAGAATGAGAATTTGGGCAGAGAGCCAAAGAGTGTGGGGATTCAATCAGCTGGGCCTGCAATGTAGACTGCAGCCCAGTCAGTGGGTCTTGAAGCAGTCATTGGTTGCTCTGAATGAAATGTCAGCCACTTTTCATATTTGAGCATTCAGCCCAGAGAATCAGGATTTCAGCAGACTGCAAGCATTAAATGAGCTGGGCCTTCAATGTGGATCACAGTTGGCTGTGGTGAAACCCAGAGGACAGAAAGAAACAGCATTCTGAGAAGAATTGAAATTGTGCTCCAATGACACCAGATTTGCACTCAGAGACCAATGCACATCATCAGAAATACAAGGAGTGGTGCACAGATGATCTAGTGCAGGTATTGGGGGCTTATGGGGTGTGCTAGGATGAGTTTCACAAAGTGCATAGGCATGGCAAATGGCATGATGCTCACCAATCAGCATCCTAGCCAACAATGGATGAAGCTGTGGGCATGGTAGTTGTACCAATGGGTTGATTTGCTTCTTCTGCCATTGTTTTGGGTCACTCCAGCAGGCCTCTGGGGGTTGGGGACAGTTTCTGGGACGTTAATTTTGGGTGCGCAGGCTGTGGCTGTGCAAAAACGCGATATTGTGGACACCACTTTTCACGCCTCATGTGGGACGCGCCCACGCACAGCCACCCAGATGCTCTTGCCTACTACATGAGGGAAAGCTGAAAGGCAGCGGGCAGAAAAGCGAGAGCTGAGTATGTGCTGTCCGGTAAGGGAGTACCTTATGGCTCTAGTAAGTCCTGAAAGGATTGAGTGCTAGTTGCGCATGTGGAAAGCGGGTTTCAACTTCTAGTAGACTGGGCAAGTAGGGTCTTTGAAAGTCTCCAGTAAGCCTTCGGGCGCCGAAAAGGACGCTCTCAGTACACCGAACGTCAACGTGCTTGAACGGGTTGAAGGCCGTGACGGGTTGAATCTCCTAGTAGGACTGGGCAAGTAGGGTCTAAGGTGGTCTGTTGTAGACGTGCTTAGTACGCCGAACGTCAAGGTGCTTGAACGGGTGATCCTCGCAGCGTGCGGGCTAGGGATTCTCCGAGTTGGACTGAACGAATCTAGTAGGTGCCCGAATGTGGGGGTCCTAGTGCGCGTGAGTGTCGATCCTAGTAGGAGCCTGAGCAAGTAGGGTTTTTGAAAGCCTCCAGTAAGCCTTCGGGTGCGGAAAAGGGCTTTCTTAGTACACCGAACGTTAGTGTGAGTGGGAACAGATTGATGCTCGTTGGACGCGCAGTGGGATCTCAGAGTACGGTGGCCGAACGATAACAACGGCCTAGTAAGAACTGAACGGATACCAACCGGGTAGTAAGGGAGAGCGAAAGCTTGTGAACTTGCTAGTCGGGGTAGTAAGCCCTCGGGAGCCGAACAAGGGAGTCCAAGTAAAATCTGAAAGAGCACGGGGAATCGGTTTAAAAGCTGAACGGCGCAAGCTCAGTAGGCTTTTTAAAAGTGTGGGAAGGCTGACGGTCTCTATACCGAGCCATAGATGCGCTTGCTCTGCAAGATGAACTGGCTCGAGGAAGAGACTGTCGAGAATATGCTGAGGGTGGGGATCGTTAGCGTCTCAACAAGTCGGGTATCGTCCTTTTGCGACGAAGGCCTGCGAGGTTGAAGGATGTGGATTAATTGCCGATGGCTAAACCCGTTTGCAAGCATCCACTCGGGGATACGCCGTGACTGTGCGCACCTTTTAGGTGACGCTGGTTGCTGGTAGTCCTCATTGAAGGTCGTGATTGCAGTCCGTAAAAAAGACTGTGAGAGCTTGATCTGAAGCATGTGGGATCGGGAAACAAGGGGGCTTAGAACTGGGTGAACGCGAGTCTAGTAGGCCTTCGGGCTGAACGCGGCGGTCTGCCTTGTTCGGTCAATTGAATGTGGGAAAGGCTTTGAAGGCCTGGCAACGAACACCAGCCGTCTGAAAGCGCTTCGGTGCTAGTAAGGTGGTCACTCCGCACCTAGTGCGGGGGTTGGGACAGTAGTTACCTGGTTGATCCTGCCAGTAGTCATATGCTTGTCTCAAAGATTAAGCCATGCATGTCCAAGTATAAACAAGTTTGTACAGTGAAACTGCGAATGGCTCATTAAATCAGTTATAGTTTATTTGATGGTACCTTGCTACATGGACAACTGTGGTAATTCTAGAGCTAATACATGCAACGAAGCCCCGACTTCTGGGAGGGGTGTATTTATTAGATAAAAAACCAACGCGGTTCGCCGCTCGTTTGGTGATTCATAATAACTTGTCGAATCGCATGGCCTTGCGCCGGCGATGGTTCATTCAAATATCTGCCCTATCAACTTTCGATGGTAGGATAGAGGCCTACCATGGTTTCAACGGGTAACGGGGAATAAGGGTTCGATTCCGGAGAGGGAGCCTGAGAAACGGCTACCACATCCAAGGAAGGCAGCAGGCGCGCAAATTACCCAATCCCGACACGGGGAGGTAGTGACAATAAATAACAATATGGGGCTCTTTTGGGTCTCATAATTGGAATGAGTACAATTTAAATCTCTTAACGAGGAACGATTGGAGGGCAAGTCTGGTGCCAGCAGCCGCGGTAATTCCAGCTCCAAGAGCGTATATTAAAGTTGTTGCAGTTAAAAAGCTCGTAGTTGAATTTCAGAGCCGGCCGGGCGGTCTGCCTCACGGTACGTACTGTCTGGCTGGTTCTTACCTCTTGGTGAGCCGTCATGCCCTTCGCTGGGTGTGGTGGGGAACCAGGACTTTTACCTTGAGAAAATTAGAGTGTTCAAAGCAGGCTTATGCCGGAATACATTAGCATGGAATAATAGAATAGGACGCGCGGTTCTATTTTGTTGGTTTCTAGAGTCGCCGTAATGATTGATAGGGACAGTTGGGGGCATTAGTATTCAGTCGCTAGAGGTGAAATTCTTGGATTGACTGAAGACTAACTACTGCGAAAGCATTTGCCAAGGATGTTTTCATTAATCAAGAACGAAGGTTAGGGGATCGAAAACGATCAGATACCCCTCGCAGGGAGGAAAGGCGAAAGCCTTGAAGATACCCAGCTATGTGGAGCGTTGTTGTCGCGCGAGGGCTTACTCGGTTAACACCGGACTAATCCACAGGTGCATGTTGGCTTTAAGTGATGAAAGGAAAGGCAGTAAGAGAGAGGTAAACTCTGCTCGAGAATGCTTTCTGAGAGTAATGTACGAGGCAGGCAGTTGCCCGAGTGTCGCTAGTAGTGAAAGGAAAACCTAAAGATGGCTAGTACAACAAAGTAATGAACGCGACACGAGGAAGCAAGCTGGACTAGTAGGCAGCAATGTCTAGTACGCACCGAAAGGTTGCAGGACGCATTGCTGGTAGAAAAGCCAGTTTGAATTTGAAGGAAGTGAGATCAGAATGGTGCAACAAGACTATGGGTATTGAACTGCTGGACTAAGAGGTCCGCAAAGTAGTACTATAGATGAGGCACTTGAACGAAGGAACTCCTTCAAAGTGGATTTGAACACCACATTGAACGCTTCTCGAGTACCGCAAGGGAAAGGGAGGGCAGCCTAAAAGCTGCTCTGAACCTGAGCTAGTGCTCGGACACCGTGTAAGCCCAGCCGGTGAGGGAATATTCTAGTACAGACATTGGGTCGATTCTAGAGGACATGTAAGAGTAGCTAGTTGTTAATGCCACATGTTCAACCTAGGGTGCCCCTGTGGCCCCCCCGAGTGTGTGCGTTAAAAATCTAGTGGCCTATCGAACTACCCACTGTGAGTCTTAGAACCGCTGGGTAACAAAAGCGGCACATTGATTGGATTATAAAAGCGTTATCACAAAAACACAACAAGACTTTAAGCAACTGTATCGCAGAGCGCGACCTGCTCTTTAGTGAGTGGGACGAGCCCGTAGAGTGATGCGAGCTAATGTCTGTTAAAAGAATATAATGGTCAAGGGTTCGAAGAAGAAGGAGAGAAAGGCAGAGAAGGAAGGAATTCCTGCGGGCCAGCCCGTTGGTTAGTACTGGAGTAACTGCCCGTGAATTGTTTCTAATGGTGGTATAGAAACAAAAAAGCGCAAACGCGCTAACTCCTCCTCTCCGAAAAAGGGAGCGAAAAAAGCGACGGGGGCTCATCAGCAGTCCCCGAAGCCCGTAGCGATTCAAATGAGGGAAGACATCGAGATGTTAGAAGGTGATGCTTCAAACATCGAGGTGCATGCAGATGCCCGGAGTTCCGCAAAGAACAAAGGGAAGCAAAAGGCGATGCGTGTTGACGAGGAAGAGGTGGATATAGGAAGTGACTTAAGGCTGTCACCGAGTACTAGTCCAGAACCTCCCGAAGGGCATCGGGAGGAGGAGGAAGAGGTGCCACCAACGGGGGCTTTCAAAGCTTTGACTTTGGAAGAGGATGAAGATGTGGATGAAGGAGAAGCGGTATGGACTTTGACGGCTGAAACGGCTGTTAAGGGACTACCGTCAGGCTCTAGTGGATCATCCCCCGTTGGAAACCTGTTGGATAACAGCTGGACTAGCTGGGCAGAACTGAAGCAGATGAACTTGAATGGACAGCGACCGCCCCCTCCACCCTTCCTCGATAACATCCCGGGGGCTCTTAAGCCCTGGTTAAAAATTGAGGCGAAGAGAGATGCATTACTGACTCAGACGATGGTAATAGTCGTCATGAGCGGGATATTCAGCCCATCCAAAGATCATTTTATCGGGAGTGCAGTCTGGAAAGCGACGAACGGGGAAACTCGGGGTCGCCGGTACGACATTGTCCCCGGTAAGAAATGGATAGCTTGGGTACTTGACAACACGGACCAGGCGCAGAAATGCGTCAGCGAAGTAATGCTGATCACTAGCCTCCGCCGCTGCATGGTATGTTTCTTCCCGACCCGCGTGAAGCCTCCAACGATAAGAATCAGAACACTATATCCTGTACTTCCTAACACCAAGGACGGACTAGTCGCCGCCTTCGAGAAGTACTTGGAAAAGCTTCAGGTCAACTCGCCCAGTGGACCGAAGCCGTCTCCAATAAAAATCATTGAGTTACAGCGTGAAGTAAGGCCTATAATATCACACTAGCAGCCATGCTAAAAACAGCTTAATAGATGGATAGCGATAGAGGAGCATTGCGCATCAAGTTCAGAATGTCGCCCCCGGATGCCGCTTCCTTCTGGAAGTTGAGCGGGGCTTCATTCGAACACAACGGATCCAATTTTGCCTTAACAGATGTACACCCCTGTAATAGTTGTTGGTTGGAGGACCATGCGAACCCGGACTGTTGGTGGTTTGGATCGCCCTGTAACGCAGTCATGTCCTGGCACTTGATTTTTAACCATACTGCTCCGAGTAAGGCCATGGTATCACGGATGGAGGAGGATACGGCCCCAAAGAAGGGGAAGAAGGTTTCTAAGAAGAGGGCTAAGGGCTAGCGGGAAGGCAACGAATGTATAATATCATGCGCACTCATTAGATCATATGCTTGTAGTACTGTACGGTCTCGAACGATTGCATTGCTTTTTTCTTCTTTTCTAAAATGCGAGCGTGAAAGACCCCGTCTTCTTTAGACAACCCAGCGGTAAGTTTTTTGTCACGTGGGCAGTTTAGGGCAGGTCCGAGGAAACTTGGAAATGCTCGAGGTAGCCCGATAAGAAAAGCCACAAAAGATAAACAACATCCTGATAGTAAGACTTCAAAGAACGGGCGAGATCCGTTCAATGAAGACTTACTGTCAATACAAAAACACTAACACCTCACTAACAATCATACTAATAACATCACTACAACTTCCTTACCTTACTACAACCTCCTTACCTTACTACAACCTCCTTACTTATACACTTTCATTCTAAGACTTGCTTGGGATTGGGTACTACAATCTTGGGTAGAGGCTAAGAAAGGTTTGTAACAAGTGTGTAAAAGCACTCCTTACACTCCTAGAAAGGATCACTAGTATAACTACAATCTCCTTACTTATAAACTTTCACTCTAAGTACTTGCTTAAGATTGGGTACTACAATCTTGAGTAGGGGCTGAGAAAGGATTGTAACAAGTGTTGAAAGCATCCCTTGCACTCCTAAGGGACTGTAACAGATGTTTGAAGCACTCCTTGCACTTCTAGAAAAGACTACTAACATCACTACAACCTCATTACTTACAAGCTTTCAATCTGAGTACTTGCTTGGGATTGGGCATACAATCTTGAGTAGGGGCTAAGAAAGGATTGTAACAAGTGTTGAAAGCATCCCTTGCACTCCTAAGGGACTGTAACAGATGTTTGAACCACTCCTTGCACTCCTAGAAAGGATGACTAAGCATCAATACAACCTCATTACTTACAAGCTTTCAATCTGAGTACTTGCTTGGGATTGGGCATACAATCTTGAGTAGGGGCTGAGAAAGGATTGTAACAAGTGTTGAAAGCATCCCTTGCACTCCTAAGGGACTGTAACAGATGTTTGAAGCACTCCTTGCACTTCTAGAAAAGACTACTAACATCACTACAACCTCATTACTTACAAGCTTTCAATCTGAGTACTTGCTTGGGATTGGGCATACAATCTTGAGTAGGGGCTAAGAAAGGATTGTAACAAGTGTTGAAAGCATCCCTTGCACTCCTAAGGGACTGTAACAGATGTTTGAAGCACTCCTTGCACTCCTAGAAAGGAAGACTAAGCATCACTACAACCTCATTACTTACAAGCTTTCAATCTGAGTACTTGCTTGGGATTGGGCATACAATCTTGAGTAGGGGCTAAGAAAGGATTGTAACAAGTGTTGAAAGCATCCCTTGCACTCCTAAGGGACTGTAACAGATGTTTGAAGCACTCCTTGCACTCCTAGAAAGGAAGACTAACATCACTACAACCTCATTACTTACAAGCTTTCAATCTGAGTACTTGCTTGGGATTGGGCATACAATCTTGAGTAGGGGCTAAGAAAGGATTGTAACAAGTGTTGAAAGCATCCCTTGCACTCCTAAGGGACTGTAACAGATGTTTGAAGCACTCCTTGCACTCCTAGAAAGGATGACTAAGCATCACTACAACCTCATTACTTACAAGCTTTCAATCTGAGTACTTGCTTGGGATTGGGCATACAATCTTGAGTAGGGGCTAAGAAAGGATTGTAACAAGTGTTGAAAGCATCCCTTGCACTCCTAAGGGACTGTAACAGATGTTTGAAGCACTCCTTGCACTTCTAGAAAAGACTACTAACATCACTACAACCTCATTACTTACAAGCTTTCAATCTGAGTACTTGCTTGGGATTGGGCATACAATCTTGAGTAGGGGCTAAGAAAGGATTGTAACAAGTGTTGAAAGCATCCCTTGCACTCCTAAGGGACTGTAACAGATGTTTGAAGCACTCCTTGCACTCCTAGAAAGGATGACTAAGCATCACTACAACCTCATTACTTACAAGCTTTCAATCTGAGTACTTGCTTGGGATTGGGCATACAATCTTGAGTAGGGGCTAAGAAAGGATTGTAACAAGTGTTGAAAGCATCCCTTGCACTCCTAAGGGACTGTAACAGATGTTTGAAGCACTCCTTGCACTCCTAGAAAGGATGACTAAGCATCACTACAACCTCATTACTTACAAGCTTTCAATCTGAGTACTTGCTTGGGATTGGGCATACAATCTTGAGTAGGGGCTAAGAAAGGATTGTAACAAGTGTTGAAAGCATCCCTTGCACTCCTAAGGGACTGTAACAGATGTTTGAAGCACTCCTTGCACTCCTAGAAAGGAAGACTAAGCATCACTACAACCTCATTACTTACAAGCTTTCAATCTGAGTACTTGCTTGGGATTGGGCATACAATCTTGAGTAGGGGCTAAGAAAGGATTGTAACAAGTGTTGAAAGCATCCCTTGCACTCCTAAGGGACTGTAACAGATGTTTGAAGCACTCCTTGCACTCCTAGAAAGGATGACTAAGCATCACTACAACCTCATTACTTACAAGCTTTCAATCTGAGTACTTGCTTGGGATTGGGCATACAATCTTGAGTAGGGGCTAAGAAAGGATTGTAACAAGTGTTGAAAGCATCCCTTGCACTCCTAAGGGACTGTAACAGATGTTTGAAGCACTCCTTGCACTCCTAGAAAGGAAGACTAAGCATCACTACAACCTCATTACTTACAAGCTTTCAATCTGAGTACTTGCTTGGGATTGGGCATACAATCTTGAGTAGGGGCTAAGAAAGGATTGTAACAAGTGTTGAAAGCATCCCTTGCACTCCTAAGGGACTGTAACAGATGTTTGAAGCACTCCTTGCACTCCTAGAAAGGAAGACTAAGCATCACTACAACCTCAATACTTACAAGCTTTCAATCTGAGTACTTGCTTGGGATTGGGCATACAATCTTGAGTAGGGGCTAAGAAAGGAATGTAACAAGTGTTGAAAGCATCCCTTGCACTCCTAAGGGACTGTAACAGATGTTTGAAGCACTCCTTGCACTTCTAGAAAAGACTACTAACATCACTACAACCTCACTACTTACAAGCTTTCAATCTGAGTACTTGCTTGGGATTGGGCATACAATCTTGAGTAGGGGCTAAGAAAGGACTGTAACAAGTGTTGAAAGCATCCCTTGCACTCCTAAGGGACTGTAACAGATGTTTGAAACACTCCTTGCACTTCTAGAAAAGACTACTAACATCACTACAACCTCATTACTTACACATCATCACTATAGTGCTTGCTTAAGATTACTTACTCCAATTTTAAACAAGGACTAAGAAAGAGATTGTAACAGATGTCTAAAGCAACCCTCACAATCCTGAGAGAACCTGCTACAACCCCACACTTACAAACTATCAATCTACACCTAAGTAACAAATCAGACATCAGAAACTGTAATAAAACTTGTAAAATTATGCAAAGACTGATGAACAAGCAACAAAGCATCTAGTGGGCTCCCCCACTATCAATTCATACCAATACAAATGCAAGCACGGCACTGCTCAAAGTCCAAAACCAACCCCTTTTATGATGACACACCATAACCGATATAACGTTTTCGCCACAGACTGTTCTGACGAGATAAGCTCGCGGGACGGTGACATTGCCCCGACGGCGAAGGGGACTGCTGCGTGCCCAGAGGCCGGCAGTATAAACTACGTGAATTCTCTGGGGATAGCCTGACTTCGCCGGTTCAACGGCTGTCAACAAATGGATTAGAACCGGCACCTAGAGTACCGGTAAATGGTAGAGTTCATACGACCATAGTCCAGCAG